>NW_012130079.1:2851374-2865095 GCF_000143395.1 Atta cephalotes | reverse complement strand
ANATAGTATAAGTAAGTAAGTATAAGTATATTATATTATATATATAATTATATATATATATATNTATNTATATATTGTATGTAGTACTTATTGTTATGTTATTGTATATCATATCTATACATCATACATGATATAACAATGTTGCCTACATATCAACTTTCATACTCTATATATAGATGGAGTCAGACATAAATAATTTTTCACATTTAAAAATACAAACATTACTTATATATATAAATGATGAAAATATAAATACCACGTAGAGAATTTTTGGAAGGTAGGGCTTTGTACAAAGTGTTGTGATTAGTCCCTCAATAAATTAAAACAAATATAAAACATTATCAGGCGAGAGTGATTAAGCCGATGAACTTCTATACTGTAAGTTATATTTTGTATATAGATGAAGTCAGATATAAATAATTTCTCATATTTATCACGCATTTTTGAATTCTGAATTAATGATTTTGATTTTTGAAAGGTTTTTATCATGTAAAACTGAAAGGTAAAAACAATAAAAAAATCATCAGAGCATTATATGCATCAAATTTATTCTGCTTTCGCGTGGTCCTTTCACACGCCTTTCCCATCTTCCATGCTATTGTTAGTTCGTTCAGAATATCCTCATCGAGTCATTGACACGAGGTAATCTCGAAATCACACGCATCAGTCGGGAGACAATTTCCGGGCGATGGACGCGAGAAGCGGAGAGGAGAGCAAAGGCAAGAGGATCGCTCCTTAGGCGTTTCGTAAGAATTTCGCGTCCGCGGCCGGATTCCAACGACTGGTTTTACGTCGAAACTGCAAATGGATCGGGGCCTAAAATATGTCGGCCCAATTTGCCGGTGTCTGCTGCCTCTGGGGCCTGACCGAGCGGTTGCCTCTCCTTACTCTCTCGTTAGTCGCCCCGAGCAGCTCCCTTACACAAGCGTACCTTTCTCTCTTTCTCTCGCCCTTTATCTCTTCCTTCTATCCACCTCCTTCCGTTCGCTCATTCCGTCCAGCACTACCACCTCCTCCTTGCTTTTCGGCTCGTGTTAAGGGAGATATATGCGATGCCTCTCCCTCGGCGAATTCGAGTTTGATTGAGCATACAGGTGCTCACGAGGGACGTCAGTAAGTACGGTAAGAGAAATGGTTTGTCGCTGGTAGCGAGGTGTATGCGTATCCCGGAAAATCTTGGTTAACAGATTTATACCAAAGTGTATTGCGTGTTCGTTTATAACAGGATTAGATTTAATATTAAAGCTAATTATCTGAAGAATTAATTTTTTGGACTAATCTCCATTCCGCGATTCTTCGAAATAAATTACACTGTGCAATGTAAATATTTGTATCAATTCGATAAATAATTTTTTCAGAAAAAAAAACATAATTCTCGTAATCACGTCGAATTAAATATTATTCACCTTAAAAAAAATCATGAAGGTTCTCTGACGTAAAATTTTGATACGAAGAAGAAACCCAATAAGGACTAAAACGCAGTTGTCGCGTTCGCTATCAAGGAAGATCCAAAGTGGGTATACAGAAATGTCTGGTATTTTTGAAAAATTTGGACCGCTGTCTTGTTATCTGCACTCGACAAATCTCGAAATTGCCAAATGCGTTACATGTAAACTATCGAAACATGATCAACAGACACGATTTGATCGGTATCTTTTGAACTCGATAATAATCACTCCACAACTTCTACATTTTTCGGACCTCGGCTTGAGCCAATGTAAGAGAGCAGATGATCGAGATACTACTTTAAATTTAGGTCGACAACGTATGTCTGTCATCTCGTAAATTCGGGTAAACTGATTGTGACTATAAAGTCATCAGATTGTACCGCCAAATTTTCAGAACTAGAAGGATGAACAATCAGCCGAATGAAATGAACGGAATGAAATCTCGTAAATCTCGCATTATAAAAAATTTATAATAGTTTAAAAACATCTGATCTCCGCAGTATCAATTAAAACGACAGTTGCATGATCGGAGAAACGACTGATCATGCAACTCAGATCTTGCAAAAAGCGAACCTGATCTTACCTGTCTTTTTTTGCCAACAACAACGACGTATTTAAAATTGATACATAAAATATTACGCTATTCTCTCTTGTACTCTGTAAATTCGGAACATGGCGATCTTCATCACTCATCGTATAATAATTCATCGTATATTAAATCATCGCATAATAATTATAATTAAATATTTTACTGTAGAAAAATTCCTACAGTAGGATATTTATTTAAATATTATTATTGTACTCTCTGAAACTTTCAAAATAAATCTCATTCTGAAGAGTAAAATCTCACTGTCAAAAATTGGAAACGAATTACTCTTTTCTAAAACTGACTCAATTTTCACTCTTCAAAATGAGATTTTACTCCAAAAAATTTCAAGAATAAATTTCTTTTTCAAAATTTTGTCGCTACGGACAATCGTCCGGAATTATTTGTGAAAACCGTGTGGTCTTTTCGTTTTCTTCTTTTCTTCGGTCCACGCTGATCTCTTCCTGCTGCTGCGATCGCGAGGAATTAAAATTGTTCGAACTTGCTCCCGTCGTGTTCGCGGACGTTTCTGCGGAAAGAAAGAAACGATCGGCCGGACACCGTGATACAACGAAGCACGGCCAATTCCAAAGCAGGCGCATAAAGCGGCCGCAGTTTTGTGGCCGAAAGAGTGATTGTACCTGGACACACGTATACACGTCGCGAGAATCATCCAATTATGGCACGGGAAGAAATACCACCAGCCTGATTGGATAGTTAAGACGTTCTACTCGCGCCTGCACGCACTCTCCCCGACCGTAAAAATAAAACAATCCCTTTCTCGCATCCACGACGAGGATACCACGGAGTCAAGTATACCGTGGAACGTTTCTCGAAATTGCAGTTTGCCTCCAGTAAACTGTTGTCCTCAGAACGTTATCTTAGTAAAAAGAAACAGGCTGTTTAAAACAGGTTGTTTAAGATCATCCCTGTTATCGGTACGGATTTACAGAAAAAATACAATTAGGTTGAAAAGCTTCCATAACTCAATTGTAATGCGTCACGCCGTTATCCAACGCGAGCGCGCAACGAAACGCGTTAATTAAATTAATTGCGGCGGCGAAGAGACGAGCAGTGGCCGCGCCAGGGTTACACGAGGCGGTTCGCCAACCTGCAATTTTGTATCGACTCGCGGAAATGGTCCAATTATGGCGAGAGGAAGAGACCGGCGGCCTTTATCGGTTAGTTAAGACGTTTTAAGAACGGTGGTCCTCGCAAACGCTGAATCACTATTCTCTTTCTCACTTCAGGCGGGAATACGTAATCAGTTTTCACACTCGAACATCTTAAATAAGGGCTATGCAAATAAGTCGCGCGTTAAACGTGACAGTCTGCATCGAGATTGGTCCAATTATTGTAAAGGATTGGAAGCTAATGCGAGCATCCGATGAAAATTAAGCGATTTTCAATTCGTGCCGGAGATGATTCGATCAGCAGATATACAACATTGCGTTTTAACGCGATCCATAGAGAGCAACGTTATCGCTTTATCGCGTTGACGTAGTACGGCGGTTATTTGAAAAAGTTGCTCTTTCCTAAATTCAATCCTTTAGCGTCAGGCGTATTCATTAGGATATCCCATCCGAGGATCGTAATCTTAAATCTCAGCTTAATTTCGGATCGTTATCGAGAAGAGTTATAGAGTTAATTATCTTAATTGTTCTCGACGTGGTCGCGAAAACGCGGCGCGTTCTCTCCAAGTGTGACAACTTTGTATCAAAAATAGTTGCAAAATCACCTAATTAAGACACGAGGACATAGATAGATACCCAAAAAGACAGCTCAGAGTCTTTGTCTGTATCTAGAGTCTGTATCATGAATTGCTTTACAACGATTCTCCTAAAATGTTACAAACTCGCGTGTTTAGTTCTGCCAATCGATAGCAATTCGCTAATCTCCGTCTAATTAAATTCTTGCGATTGCAGATACGCGATAAAAGAAATAGATTTAGTTTCTATCATTTCTATCCGCGAATCCCGTCTCGATCAATTAATGCGATCTCGGATAAAGTCAGGAAAATGAACCAAGTGCCGTAACACTTTCTCGAGAACTCGTAACTACTTTGCAAATTAACTACGTAATTCATTTCACTGCGATGAGAGATGCCAAAAAGTGTTGAATATTTGCACACTCTCACTATCGATCTTCGATTGCGTAACCTAATTAAAAAATTAAGAGCAGTGGATAATTTAATTCGTCGTTACATAAGTCGCCATTCGCGAAGGGATATTCATCGTGACGGAAGAAAAGAATGCGAGGAAGAATATCACGAGTCGGCGCCTTTATCCGCGGTTTTATCAGTTACTCTCAAGCCCAGAACCGTTCCTCATGAAAGAAAATCATCCAATTACAGACCGGCGCCTATCTTTCGGATCTTTCGGATCGCTCGGGCGAAAGACCGCTTCGAACGGGTAAGGGTAGAGAAGGAGCCACGGGGATGTTCAATTATTTCAATCGAGCGGCGAGGGGTCGGGCACGTTTTGAAAATGGGTGTGAACACTCGTGACAACTTACACAGTGTTATCTGGTAGTAGCAGAATGCGCTGGTAATCCTCCGGTAAGCCTCCGCTAAGCCGGGGATCCACGTGCCACGTGATATATACGATACACCTCAGGGGCTTACCCTTAACAGCCAGACACAGTTGCACGGAAACGCAGTTACTGCGGCTTATTCGATTCGGATGTAACGTACGCTGCAATACGAAATACATCTCGACGTCCGCCGATCGACGGCGTCTGTTCGCGAACAAGAAACCCAATTATATCATCTCACAACCGACGAAATTATATCTGAGTTATATTCAAAAATTTTAGAACTTTTTCTCTTGGAAACTCTTTCTAATTAGTAATTTAATTTTTCTGATCTCTAAATTAAAGTTAGAGATTTAATAATCACCAATACATGATAATTTGATCCTCAAAAGAACTTTGGACGCGAGAATTGTTCGTACGCGATAATATCCTTTGATTCGAGAGTCAAGTCATCGATGTTGAAACCATCAAGGGATGCGTGAAGGGCGTCTGAAGGGTGGCATGCACGTGCAAGGGGATCGCGATCTAGGCGCGTGTCAGATCGATCCGCGGGAAAACATATTTAGAGTGTTTATGCTTGCTACGTATTTGAATTGAAGTATGATTGTATCACGTATTTTGTAAACACGACGGCACTATACTTTCCACTATCGCATTACGAAAGTGTGTCAGAGGTTACCTCGGTGGTCTCGATCATAAATCTTAAAAGCATCGAAATATAGGCACTAATGTCATTGTTATGTTATTAAATAATATTGCGTCAGATAATTTTATATTACTAATTTTGTTTGCGCTCCCGCCGAATTATCTTAAAATCATAAATCTTCCCAACGTATAATTTGGAAGATAATCGACAGCGCTTTGGAGATCGCGAGTTGGAATCGCAATCGATTTTACGTAATTCCCACCATTCCGCGCCGGTTCATTTCTGTAAAAAAAAAAAAGAAAAAAAAACGAGACTAATGAATATATTCGTTTTGCGCAAGAAACTGCGAATTTTTGTAATAATTCGTCGATTGTGATAATTTGTCGGTCGTGATTACCGGTGCAACGGTTGCGGGGGCAGAGATTGGGGATCGACTTGGTTGACGACTGCAATTACGGAATCATCACGAAATCATTCCCAAATGCATCGTGTGTGGGACGCAAATGTCTGGTTTCTCACCCATAAGCGTTTCTTTGCCTGTGCTTATTATGACATTCTCGAGAACGGACGCATTTAATCGGCGACTGAGTGTATATTTCGAGTTGTTGAAACTTCAGAGGTGGTCCTGCTCATCAAGACCATGCACGATTGAATTATACATATATAATAACGAGCTATCAACATGTTGGACATTCCGCTTTAATGATATCGCCGCTTTTCCTCGTTTCCTTCTCGTACGCTCCGCGACCGCCCGCGGACTTTCAATGAGTCCAAATTCGCCACCTGGGGGACGATGTTTCTGCGACCGGCTCGTGGAAGAATCCGACCGCGTTTCTCTCCTTCGTGACTTCGCGAACAAGTATGTCAACGTCAATTCGGTGTAATTCGTGTCATTAGGCTCAAACAGAAGATAACTGTCTCGATCGTTTGCGACTTGTACGTGAAATTATTTCACACACATTTAAGATAAAAAAAGGGAGAGATGAACTAAAAATGTGAGAAGACAATGAGAAATTACATACTAAACTAATAAGTTTATCCTAGACTCTTTTAATTGAACAAATTTAGAAATATATAACATGTAGTATAGGCGATAGAAATCAACGTTGATTATCAATTAGTGCAATTCTTAATATTAAATATATAAACCTTGAGTTTGAACTTTCTACTCATAGTTTGAATCTTCATCAGTAATCTTTCTCCTCTAACACAAAATTGACCGTTATGTTACTTGTTTAGCAATCATTTTTCAACCGACGATCGAAAAGACACAAATAGTTTTCTCAGTTAAGTTTTAAAATTTTGATGATAATTTTTAATTTATTAACAATGTACAAAATGTTGTATATGATATATTTATTGTTTAGTGTTAGTGAGGCGTCAACTGTGTGAGGTGATTATTAATTTTCTAATCACATACATACGGTATTTTAATCATTTATATAATTTCAGTTTGAGTTCTCATTGCCACTCAGCTTCAAACTTTGTGAGTATGTGACTTATCTCGTAACAATTAGCGGTTCAATTTTTTGAGAGGAAAAACGTTGGAGTTTTAATTTGCAATAATCCAACCGTTGTGTTAGGGGGGAAAGATTGCTGTGAAGACTCAAACCATGAGTAGAAACATCCAAAGATTTATATATATATATATATATATAATATTAAGAATTGCGCTAATTGATAACCAGCGTTGACTCCTATCGCCTATACTACATACTATATATTTCTAAATTTGTGAGAAGACAATATGTAAAATTTGTCTGCCACTTTAAAAATGCAAAAAGTTAAAAATGCAAATCCATAGAAACATCCTTCTTTTTTTCTTTTCTCTTTTTCGCCTTTTGTAATTTTCTCTATCTTTCCTCTTGTTCAGTCAGATACTTTTGTATTTTTTAGATTTTGCGCGAGCTCCAGCGTCTATATATGCGTGCTAATTTCATGGGAATAATTTGCAAAACGTTATACAGGTCCTGCAACAAATTGTATACGGATCGAAAGATGCTTTCGAACGCGAAGCAAGATGCATTACGAAAGGCATGCCGGCGTAAAAGCCAGAAAGGAACGAGGTGAGAAGATCAAAGTGAGTTCGAAACCTTTTCATTTGTTTTACTGTGCCCCCGAGCATGATCGGTATTGATAGAGTTATTTTGGTCAGGCGAGCACGAGCTCGATTGTAACGGACTGCAAAGTAACTGTCTACTCAAAAGTGCAGGAGCATCAAAATTACATTTTCGAGACTCGTTGCAACGATTCTCTCAACTTGTTTCGTAAAAAAAAATCTCGCGCTATTCGATCTCTCTTATTTTATTCACTCTCATCCTGCGCCTGTACTAAAAATTATTATTAAAAATAAATTCTCTTTTTTCGTTTTAATCTCTAATAAATGTCTCATTTTTGTTCGTATAAGAATTCCATAAATTTCCGCGAAAAGACCGCTACCTCGAGAGGCAACGAATCGACGTGAGTATATATAGCTCGGAGAAAAAAAAATAGTTGATACTACGAGTATCGTGCGATTCTCGGATAGCGGCGATTGCTCGAGATTGCAGGAGAATTCGCAGCGTGGCTGGGCACGTGTGTGACCACGTCATTAGGACCACCCTTTGCGATTGCGGTGGCGAATGGTGGCATTTTTTCGGAGATGTAATAATGGCGCTTCGTGCGGGGACCATTTAGCTCGGGTCCGCGGTAAATTGTCCCGGGCCCTGGAGGTGCGACTGCAAATGACACCGGGCAGCGCAACGTGCCACAAAATTGCAACGCTCTAAGCCAAAACTGCACCGCGCTCCGAGCCGGCTGCGAATGCTCTCACGAATTGCACGCTTTTCTGAACGAAACTCTATATCGATGGATTTCGGGGCACCTGGGGCGCTCGAACTGATCGGCCAACGCTCAGGAACAAAATAACCTATAAAAAATTAATTAATCATGGGTAATACGTCAGTGATGTAATACGTCGATGGTGCTTAATTTCGCTACCTTGCATGCTACGATACATTACAAGTCGCTTGTAATAATGACGATAATAATATTAATAGCATCGCTAATAATAATGATCTTATATTATTCCAACTGCATTACAACTCGTTAAAAGAAAGTAGCAAATTTTTGAATTTACTGTGAAAACATTTAAAGTACTATAATCCCACATGATATTAACGGTGTGTGCATAATAAGATATTTAATATATTATTTCTTATCTTCCCTACACGCGTCCATAATATGTTTATGTTGAAACATTTTGTAAGAATGGCTCCGTTTAGAAAAAAGCTAGCTTTACAACTTTTACAAGATTCTTTAATAGGATTCTTTAATATGATTAGTTTAGACATTTAGATTCAATGAGAAACTAAAGGCAAGAAGCAATCATAGTTGCAAAGCTGCTTTTTCTGCTAAATACAACCGTGTTCATCGCTTAGCAAACGCTTTGCACTAGTTGGATTATAATTTTAAATCTAAGGGAATCTAAAGGAAGTCTTCAGAGAGAAAAATGTAAAATAATGTATTCTAATAATGTATTTCTAGAATTTTAATAAATTTTATAAAATTGATAAATTTAATGAAGGCACTATTTATGTAAAATATTTTATTTTTCTGGTAAATGAGCGATTGTCGTATATAACGATACTGTAAGATACTTTTTACATTTCATAAATTTTGAAAGTTGTTCGTGCTTATAGTTTGAAGAATAGTATGATTTACTGTAATGTAAGGTAATAATCACTTAAATGAATTTACTATAATTATAATATACTTTTCATCTTACATCTCCGGTATTTTTACTTTCAGACAAGTAAAGATTGTCATAAATTCGACAAAAATAACTTAAATAAATTTTTTTTATTTATAAATTATTTTTATTACATAGTCTTGTAAGAGAAAATTACTCAACTATTTTTCTCCGTATTTTCAACGAAGAAAGTCCATCCAACAGTTGCAAAATAAACATTCTGCTGAACGAGAATATTATATATTTCATTTTTTCCGTATTTCTCGGTCATTCTTTGACAGGTCAAAAGAGAGCGATCGCTCAATCATTTCCACGGTATTCTAAAAACACAGACAGTCGCAACGTTCTTTGAGAAGGTAGTTTAGGAGTTCCATCGATTTTAATAAGAAGGTAGGTCGACTGGTAGGTTTCGTGCTCGGTGGAAGCCGCAAAGAAAGCGCGAGCATAGACGGGGAATGATTTTTCGACGTAAACCATAGTCCCGGCACGTCACAGATAATGACTCTTAAAATCGTTTCTGCTCTTCTTTGGGATCGCGACACGAAGCGAAAGGAATTACGGAAAACCCATATATATATGTTTATATACAATATATATATATATATATATATATATATATATATACACACATAACAAACATGACTGCATCGGGCGGAGGAGGCGCGAACACCGTGCCAGTATACCATTCGTCTCTCGACGAGCGGTCGTACATCGCCAACTAGACGATATACCTGGAGACAAATCCGCATTCCTCGACGGGGAGGACGACGCGCAAAAAGTCGTCGTCGCGGATCGATCGATGCGACACACATACGCACGTGCATCCTCACGTACGACAAAATGATCGGTAGCGACAATTTGTGGCTCTGAGTGACGAGATCCTGAATGCGATACGGCTGTCGTAACGATTTCTTGCGATATATATATATATATATATATATACATATAAGCGCAGCTAAGTGAATCTTTTTTTTTAATAATTTTTTAATAACATGTTATGTAGAAGATAAATATTTAAAATGCTTTATGAGAAATACATTAATAGAAATACATTAATAGAATACGTTTAAGAATTAATTATTGTAAAAAATGTATCAATTTATCTGTTGAAAAAAATATGCATAAAATATCTATTTTATTCTATAATGAAACAAATACATAGAACTTAAATATTCTACAAATTCTTTGAAGTGGAATTTCATTCTTTAAAAAATGAAAATTGAATCTTCTTGAAAAAGAATGGCTCAATTTTCAATCTTTAAAAATGAGATTTCCCTCTAAAGAGTGAGATTCACTCCAAAAGTTATGAAGAGTATGAATTAATATTACCGCGCGAGATATATATATATATATATATATCAACTTTTTTTCACTGGATTTAAATAAGTCACTGTTCCAAGTCTTAATTTTCGAGACTGATTTGCATATCTTCGAACTTAATGTCTGTCGAGCCTTGTCAAGGCAAATGTTTAGAATATGACGACGATAAAACGCATCTTGCCAGACGCCAATCGTAAACGTTGTCCCAAAATTTATACATAACAAATCGCAATTATGACCGGGGCTTCGTCGCCATCGGGGCTTCAATCAGCCCCCGGTCTAATACGTCTCTTTCTTTCCCTCCACCCTTCTCTCTCTGTCTTTCCCTGCGCGAACACGATTTACGAGAGCCACTGGATAAGAGAAGCCTCTTAGAAAGTCAATGCGAAATTTCATCAGGGCGCCGCCTACTTGCGCTTAGATTGGTTGGTAGAAGCGACCGATGCACCTATTACCAGCAGGACAACGCGCTGTCTCCCCCTTTTTCGCTTCGTTGCCTTTTTGCGTGCATCCGTCGCACAATCTAGAAAAAAAAAAAGAAAGGAAGAAAGAGAATGCAAGCAGAAAAGAAAGGAGATCAGAAGAATAAAAAAATTGCGGAGGAGGAGGAAGGTGCGCTTCGATCTTTGCCTTCGAGGGGACAGTTGCCTGTCGTCTGAGTTCACCTGCCTTTGAGAATCTAAGCACACGAAATCACGAATGCCTATTAGCCATCGCGGCAAAGTGTGTCCTGCCTTGGCAGCTTCGATCAACGTACAACATGCACGACTCTGTAATAACACAATCGTTTTGCAATTGGCTCACGAGAGGTTCTGTAAAAGGGACAGTTTGAAGAATTGGAGAAAAGATTTTTGATAAATTGCATCAACAATGACAGAAAACGTAATATTCCTATTAAAAATATCCTAACAATGAAGTGTGATAACTTAGCTGGCAATTTTCCGCTCTCCGATCGGTGCACTGTGATGCACTAAAAAAAGAAAAAGCGATTTAGCGCAAGCATGCGAGCTCAATTATTGTTTCTATGCGGTTATCGCATAGAATCGGTTCGCATTCTATGCGAACACAAATTCGACTTTCTCGCCTCGACGCGGGCGATATGCCTCTAGTTACGTTGCTCATTACTAGTTACATTTACCACATTTGAGCCACATTTACTTAGGCCATGTTATGTACCCCGAATTCGACCCTTTGATTATTTAAATCCCTCGCGATAAACATTTGGTGACCTGATCTGGCTTTAGATTAGGTCTCGCTTTTTTGATAATCTAACTACCTATTCGATATAAACACGCATTACTCAACTTAATTTTTTAAGATTCATTAAGAAGAACTAACTTTCTCGCTAAGATGTATAATAGCACAACAGCTAAAGGCGTATCCGATAAATGGCAGAGAGATGCAAGATCGCAGAAATATTTCAGGATGCTTAATGTACAATTACTTCCTTAAGTCACGATGTGGATCAAGGTAGATCTCTCAGAGACGTGACCATTGTCATGATAGTAAAAAATATCAATGTTCACATTCTACTTTTAGAAAAATGGATGGTCACGTGCTTTTCTCGAAGTTTTGAACACTATTGGTCATAAACGGAATTTTTTTAAATAACCAAGACGTTTAGATATCAAGCTTAAAAACCATGAAGCACGCATGTGTTCCGCGCAATGAGGTACTATGAGATTATAAGAAGCACGATTGAAAATCGTGCAAAAATTGTCCTTATTATTCAAAAGTATAAAAAATTAATTGTATCGTATATAAAATGAAAAGAAAGACTAAAGCAAAATCTTTTTTATAATCACCCTGTATATCTCCACATATCTTGATAAAAAGAACTTTCGTTGTTTCACGTAGTAATGATCGGTATTAAGACATCGGGAAAATATATGTATGTTAATACATGTATGTTAATATTATACGCGGTTGAGAAAGTATCATAATTAGACGATATTGGACACATGTTTGCTATGTAATATATTTCGATCAAAATGCTGATCTTAAGCTATCGTATATTTAGGCAGATGTGACAGAAATTGGACGTCTTCTCGGCTTCCAATCTCCAACGTTCGCCGTCCCACGTTCTATCTTTCTCTCCCTCCCTCCTCTCTCTCTCTATCTCTCTCTCTTTTCCTTTTCATCCTATCCTCCTGTTATCTGACGCGTCATTGTCATTCGGCCACGCGACACATATTGGAGGCAAACGTGCATCGACATATATCGGCTTTTATGTAAACGAGCCAGCCTAACTGGGTTATAGAATGCATTAATGTGATTACAAGACAGACACGACTGATTTGAACCCTATGCACGTAAGTAATTTACCAGATTGAATATCTCCTGGCGAATGCAATTTAAGGACTCGAGATTATGAATTCTCATTGCTTCCCACAGCGATAGTCCTTCTAGGATAAACATATTGAAAGGTGTGATGTAGTTTCGATAAATTTTTTATTTAACTTTTTACTTCGATTAATGTATGATGCGTCATGTTTGTTTAAAGTATATTAAAATTATTTATACCGAATATAGATATAACTGCAATGTATATAAATCATATCGCATTAAAAAAAATTTTGTTCATTTTTAGTCCAATGAATCAAATGAATCATTAATCAATATCCGACTAATGTAATTAATTCATTGATACGATAACTGGATTCACTTATATAATTATATATTCTTACAATGAATTCTAGTAATAGTTTTATAATCATTATGAGAATTCATTCGACTAATTTTCATTATTTTTTCATAATTCAATATATGAATTCAATATATAAATGTTTTATTGTATTTATATACAGTTTTGGTTCAATATAACTGTGTATACAAATTGCATGTGGTGCAAATTACCGGAGAAAGTTTTAATCACATTAATGATATGGAATTGAATTCTTACACGGAAAGAATGATTTTTTGCTGAAGTGTTTAAAACTTTAGTTAGATATAGATTAGCAAAGAATTTTTTATTAGACTATCCAAATAATTATGTAGGACTTAAATTGGTTACTAGACTATCAAAACTTTTTGTAGCATTGCTCTCGTCCCGCTTACGTTTTCTATGTAATTATTTTAATGCAACAAAATTATTTTCAAATCTGCATCTATTTAAATTTTTAGGTACAAAATCGTTCTTTCCGTGTAATAGCTAAAATTATCTTATCACTTCAAGAATATCACAGAATTACATCACTATGTAATGCTATAATTCTCGTAAAATTGTAGACAATACTTTTGCAGGAATTCGTGTGATTCGTTATTATTAAAATATTTCAACTCTATGTATTGATCGATAGTTGTCCCTTTATTATAAAAATTCCTCTATTAATATTATACACACACACACACACACACATACACACACACACACACACACACACACACACACACACACACACACACACACACACACACACACACACACACACACACACACACACACACACACACACACAT
>NW_012130079.1:2840892-2850875 GCF_000143395.1 Atta cephalotes | reverse complement strand
ACACACACACACACACACACACACACACACACACACACACACACACACACACACACACACACACACACACACACACGCACACGCACACGCACACACACACACACACACACACACACATATAAAATTTTGATAATGACAAATTTTTAACTTACAGATGCTGAATTTTTAAAAAGATAAAATTGCGTCATGTCCAAAGCCAGACAGAATGCTACCGTTGTGTAGCATACAACGAGACATTTTCAATTAACATTTTATACGGCGATTGACTTTGTATTCCGATTAATTTCAAGCGCGAGAGTAATCAAGAGAGCGGTGTCGACGACCCGCAAAAATTTCGACGGCGACTTGATCACCCGTCTGACTACGTCAGTGTTGTCGAGATTAGGGAGGGTCCCTCTTTTTAAGACCTGTCTGATGTAAACGAAGGTAAAAGGGTAACCTTTGATTTTCGCAGTCTGGGATTAATTTGGGAATGCAGGCAAGTACGCGCCTTAATCGTACGTGGAGCTTAATCGTAGCTGTAACTATCCACGCTATAATAGTGCAGTGTATAAATAACCATTTCTGAAAAATCAAGATATCCATGTTATCCCAATAACGAATGAAAAAATAAATGAGTAAAACGAGTAACTTAATTTTAACTCAGTTATCTACGGCTATCTGTTAACGATCTTCTAATTAAGCCAAAGCGCGGCAGCGCGCGTTAGCTCCCTCAACGTCAAATTATAATGTCGATCAAGAACGTGATCCACATCGTCTTAAATCAAATCAGACAACTTAATTGCCTCTGATACATTTTATATCGATCACCTTCTATGCATCTCGATACCACCGATACCACCGACTACACGCGTGCGACGTTCCCGCGCGTGCGCATCAGCAGCACGCGTGCCAGACAGGTCTCGCGCGAGGAGGTAAGTTCGAAAAAATCCTCGGTATAAAAAAAGAGCAAAGTCCAGGCGAGCGAAAAATAAAGAGCGAACGACTACGCGTGCGACTACAAGTTTGCCCTCTCGGCTGCACCTGATAATATGTACCGCGAACCCATGAGCTCCTCCTCCATCCGTTCGTTCCTCTATTACCTCCTTTTCGACCCGTCGCGCACGCGAAATTTAATCTCGTCCTTTCCGAGACAGGTGAATCGGTCCATAAAAATGTTACAGTCGCGTAAAACCGCATGGGGCGTATCGTGATTTCTCGAGGCTAGCGATTAATTAACACATTCGATCGATCTTTGATTCAAATTCTCAATAATGACATATCTGTCGGTTCTAGTATATCTTCTTTTTTCGTAGACTATTTCGTCCATTATTTTTTTAATCTGGGAGTCACCTATATTTTCTTTACATAAACGATCACCTGATGTTTTTTTTACGGCCTAATTAAAATCACTATTAGTAATAACATATTGTACATTATTGATCGTTTCCCGATTTATTAATACTTATTTGAGAACATTGATGTAAATATGAATCTAATCACAGTGTTCTGAAAAAAGTAGAAACTAAACAAATATTAAACGGAATAAGTTTATTAAGTAACAATATTTAAAAAAAACTAAATATTCTAATTAATATAAAGCTTTTTTATTGTGGGTTTTCGATGGAATTACATGTTTAAGGATTCGAAAAGGATAGTTATTAAAAAGGAAAAAAGTATGTTAAATAAATATCCGTGCAAAATAATATTTCACAAAATAATATTTTTCGACATTTTTTCGTCGCTATGGTGTAAAAATATCCGGGTTAATGGAAAAATTGTCAATATTTCGCTCAAAGAAAC
This sequence comes from Atta cephalotes, assembly GCF_000143395.1. Lineage (NCBI taxonomy): Eukaryota > Metazoa > Arthropoda > Insecta > Hymenoptera > Formicidae > Atta > Atta cephalotes. The sequence continues at coordinate 2,849,093 of NW_012130079.1, read as the reverse complement.
AAATAATCTTGTTTCCTACGCGAGAGGATATAAATGGTATGACACATAATCGACATGATACATGAATCGCTTCAGGTATGCGTGTGCGACAGTACTAACACACGGTAATGACTCCGTGGCAAATGAGCAGTTTTCATCATTCCGTAAATCGTTGCCGGACGTCAGAGAGTTGCCCGTGAATTAAGATTAAAGACGTTCCTCATCTCCGTGAGCTCCCCCTAATGACGGTAACCCAGACTTGGATTACTCACTGGATAGCGTCGCTCGCTACTGTTACGAGCCAGGCCAGGGCTTAAGAGTTAATTACAAAATTACTCCCTTAGGATTTTAACGGACTACAAAGAGAGCACGAGGGAATTGGGGCGCCGCGACGCCATGTCCATTCGGGATGAGTTCGTTAACATTAAATCGCGAATGAGCTGGATAATAGGAAACAATGGCTGCGCGAAGATCGGTAGACATGGAAGTCCCATAAGTTTTAATAATATACTCATTCGATTTGAACGATAAAAGTGAATGTCAACCCAGATGAAACGTAGCTAAAGATATTCAATAGAAAGTCGCTCATAAAGGTTAATTAACTGCATTAATTAGCACTCGCGAATTCGTGTGATGCATAAAAATGATCGTTTTATTATAACTCGATCGATCATAAGGAATCCGACGAGATTGAGATGGAAATTTCCAGCTTCCTGTTTTAGAAACCGAGTGAAATCATAGCTTGGAGGCATATTGATAAACGAGAAGAAATATGATTTAATGTGCATTACACGCATATTAAAATACATATATATATACTACGAGAAAATTGCAGAATTTTTATTTTTAATTTACTGTTTAATTTCAAATAACATGCAACATACTCTCTAAAACTTTTAGAGTGAATTGTCACTCTGAAGAGTGAAATCTCACTCTTAAAGATTGAAACTCTTTTTCAAGACTAGTTTAATTTTCACTCTTTATAGTGAGATTCCACTCCAAAGAGAGTATACACGTCCGACGCGACCAGTGAATATCTAATTCACGGTTTCCTTTTGCTGGGCTGTATCTAAAGAAAGTTTTGCTCTTATTTGTGCGAGATTAGGTCCAATGGGATCGCGTATTATATTCGAAGATTACAGTCTAAGCGCGTTCTATTTGGCAGGAGAGTCAGAGAGAATTATGGCAATTTTCGATCGGTATCTTCTAATGCGCTTTAAAATTTTTATTCTCTACATGGCAGATGTAATTAATTTGCGGGAATCTATAGCCATGTCAATAAATCAGACGTAATTAGTACTGCGACTCTATCATAATCACTTTGCTATTATAGAATGCATTGTTAGATGCACTACTTAATTATTTTCTATTTGATTTCAATATGCATGATATGTGCTATTATTTCTAATAGCTCGCAGCTGCATTCTCTCTGAAAACAAAAGGAGACCAACTAACGAGTCATCTCGTAGAGAACAACACCGTTTTTCAACGCCACCTGTCCTGAATATATTGACTTGAAAGAAGCAACTCGAACTGGATAATGCGACTCAATAATAAGTATTCCAATTACTTTTGTAGTACTGTTTATATGTTTCAATAAAAAGTATTTCATTGTTTTTACTTTCTCGTTTATTCTCCCTTGCGTATAATAAAAATGCTTATGAAATAAATTGCATAAGGATATTTATATGATTATCTCGCAATTTTGTTATATTGCCCAACAAACCCGGAAAACTTAATCAGGAGTAGAACTTACAAACACATGACGCTCGAAATGATATATCAAGCGGACAACATGGAAAAAATAATAATCTTGTTCGGAGAAAAGAACTAATTATACAACATCAACATGTCGCAACGCTATGATACGGTCGATGATCGTATAACCAAGTAAATGAGCTCGGCACACTAGATATTTCATATTCCAGTACATAATGATTCATCGCATCGCCATTCACATAAATTATAGATATTAAAATTCATGAATATTTTGGATACACCAAAAAAAAATATAGATACTTAACTCTCGGTTTGCTTCGAAATTTCCTTAACTAGTATTTGCGAATCCAATATATTTTAAATTAATATATCTTCTCTCTAAAACTAAAAAGTGAGATTCATTCTAAAAAATCGTTTAATCATATTAACTTTAAGCAAACTCTCTAAATTCTTTGAAGTGGATCTCACTTTTAAAGATGAAAACTGAACCACTCTTTTTCAAGACTGGTTCACTTATTTTCACTTTTGAAAGTAAGATTCTACTATAAAGAATTTAGAGAGTTTACTTAAAGTTAATGTAATTAAATAATTTTTTTTTCATTTTAAAAGTCAAAATCCGAAAAATAAGTTTATGTAACTTAATTATGTAAAGTTATGAAAAACATTTGATATAATTTTTCACAAAGTGGTTCAAGAAAACGAGATCTACTGGATCTGTAAACAACCGATTGGAATTAAAAATATCCATATCTACGTCCTTACGTAATGCCACCTAAAATACCACTTCTCGATTTATATGGTTGTGTTTCAAATTTAATGCCAGAGTTGAAAATCTATAGTTTACATTACATGCACTATAGACTTTTAGCATTGACAATGAATTTTTGGAACACAGCCTAAATGTTGGAGAAAATCTGTCGAACGCCGATCGAGACCTTTCCTGACAGGCTCACGTAACCGAATCACGGTGATGCCGAAACGACGCCGGCAATTATCGCGACAGATTTATTATAAATTTGTCTGACGCGCGTTGCCCGGAAAATAAGATAGCCATTGACGCGGCGTAGAATAATGCACGCGGGGGTCGATGTCTCGTTTCTAGGACGTGCCTGTGTGCGGGATTCTGCCTGCTACTGACGGGCAGATACGCGACATCGTTGGACGCCATGTTCTTGGTAATTGGTTATCGGATCGGATGGCACGATCACGGCGGCGGCGGCGGCGGCGGCGGCGATGGTTTCGAACGGACGTACATAACGGTCCGAAGTCGTGTCGATATGACCGGGCCGTTCGTCGGAGGTACGAACATAATCGCGACACGTTGTCGACGCGCGCGTAATACGGCTCAAATTACATATGCTGCCGAACGCGATAATCGTGCTCTCAACAAATAACGGGCCCCGAACTTCGCCCGTATGCGGAAGTGACGGATTTTCACTGACCGAGTCGGCGAAATTTCGTATCAGTAATCTTTCGATCTAAACGCTTCGGAATTAGTTGAAAGAATTTTTTATTAAAAAAAAAAAATAATAACGAAATTATGTTACCTAATACATGAAATAGTCGATTTAATACACATTAATTATAATGTTAAACACAAAATGCATGCTATTACGAAAAACTAAGTATTGCAAATAAATCTTTATCAGTAATTATATACTGTAAAGAATTGCCTAAAATTCAGATAAAAGCTGAAGTTTTCTTACAGTCATTGTCTGAATTTTCGGGTAGAGTATTATCTGAATTTTTAACCATAGTTATGTCAATTTCTAGCTGCATTTTTCTAAATTTCTAACTGTTGTCAAAATATTTAATTTTAGTGTGTGAATATTTAAACACCAAAATTAGAAATATTCAGACAACCGATTTGAAATTCAGTCACAATATCTGAATATTTAGACAATAACTGTAAGAAAACTTCAACAATTTTTTACAATGTACAAATGAAAGAATTTATTTATAAATATTATATTGTAAATGTTAAGATTAATCTTAATTATTTAGAAATCATTATAATCATTATATTAAAACGCGTTTTATAAGTTTGTGCTTATTTTCTCCATATTATATTAATATTAATCTACCTATATATGAGGGATTTATCGGATATGAATAAAATAGATAGTCTGAATGAGTAGATATTGACAGAATGAAAGTAAGCTTTTTCGATGGAAAAACTGAAAGCCGTGTCGTAAGTACAAGTTATTAATCATACACACGATTTTCCGTCATCGTTTTAATATGTTAGTGGCGCAACGCACGGTAGGTGACTGACTGCGTGAACTTTTCACGGATCTGATGTGATTTGCGCGCACGTATATATGTAAGTGTATGCGTTGCACGTACATACTTTCCTCTACTCTTCAAAAATAGTAAAGAAGAAAGAAAAAAGAATAGAGGCGAATGCGCTCGCGCGTCGCGCATATGTGCACCGGAGTGAAATCTTCGCAACTATCCTGCTGTAGAAACGTAACGTGCGTTCTGTTCATTCGAGGAATACGAGTCTGAATACTTTGTATCCACAATCAGCTTTCTTCGCTCAAGTGTATCAATCACGCATTGAATAAACTGAATCCTTAAACAAGATCTGTGTAAAAATTTTAATAATTGTAAAAAATATTCTAACTACGCGGTTAATTCAATTCGGATTTACTAATTGATTTAAATATCCAAATATAAAACGGAAATTATAAAACGGAATTATAAAAAGGAAAATATTATTGAACTAAAAATTTAGCTAAATACAGATCTAAAATTAATTTTGTGTTGGATCAAAATAATACTCAAGCTGATTGTCAGAATGTTACAACTTTTTGCAGCATTCTTATATTTAAATTTCCTGTATAATTATTATAATGTTGACCAAATTATTTTCCGATTTATATCTACCTACATTTTTATGCTTCAGCAAAATCGTTCTTTCCGTAAAAATAATATGAAATATAAAGTAATTTTTTTACTTATATAACAGATGTGTAAATCTTATATATGTAATTTAAAACAATTATTATGCATTGCATTTTGTAATCACTTGTCTAGTTTTCTATAATTTGAATAGTACTGATTTAAATTTGTAGATTCAATTCTTTGGACATTAAAGTTTGGAATAATTCAATTCAAATTCGAATTTAAGCAACTCAACAACAATAATTTCTAAATATATTATAGCTTTTATAATTCTAACGCAAAGCAATAGCGGAGTTAGTTACTGTGCTATTAAGAAATAATAATAATAAATAAAGAATAATAATAAATATGCGATAATATCAGGCTTGTGTGCGAACTCAGATTTAACAGTTGCCACAGGATGGCCATGGATTGGCCTTTCCGGTTGTTGGAGTCGTAAATTGCATGCTGCGGAAAAAGTGGCGATCCGCGCGCTCGCAAAAGTCACTTGGTCGTCGCGTTAGTCGAGGCAACATCTTAATGGCATATAGTCGAAACTGCAGGTTGCACTACGACCGCCGTCGTCCAATTGCACGGTAGTTAGAATGCAATTAAAGTTACATAATTTTTCGCGGCCGTTCCTTCGCGCGAACAGAGAAGCATTCGTCAAAGGCCCTTCGGCATCGACACTGGTCATCATCAGTAATGCATTAGCTGTTGACCGAAAAGTCTTCTTAGAACCCCGCAGGTGCGTCTTATGGCGATCCATCGTCGCAGGTGCGGCACGCTTTTCATGATAACCGCAAGGGTGGTTTGCGCACCTCTCAATTTTTCTCGATTCACTCGCGACAAGCGTGAGCATTTAATTATTTGTGTTTTATTTCCGCTCAAAGTACTTCATTCGATACACACAAAAAATGATTTCGCTATAAAGTATATCTAAAAATTTAATAAATACAAATCTGAAAATAATTTTATTAAATCATCGAAATTATAATTACAGTCAAAAATATATAATATCATATTTTCTATTTTATGCAAATGAAATGAATATTATAATGCGAGAAAGATTTTTCTTATTTTTAAAAATGATTCTCTGAAAACAATCCTTAAAAAAGATTGTGCAACAATGATGTTAGGATACTTAAGTATATAATAAGCAATATTGCAAAAAGTTTTGATAACCATAGCTTGTCCTACACAATTATATTTTAATGGTCTAACAAAATTATTTTCAAATCTGTATCTAATTAAATTAAAAAAAAAATCATTTTTTCCGTGTAATAGTAAAGCGGATGGCCAACGACGATTACGTTCTTAATGTTGACCGGTCATTCTGTCATTAACTCCGTCGAAATAAAACGTTTTATATTGCGCCACACGCGGCAAAAAATAGTGGTATTATCGTAGCAGACCGGTTCGCACGGCGATCTGGTCGCTTCGACATTACGATTCCTGACGATCGCGCGATTATAGTCGCGTTATCCTCGGCATCGAGAATAGTAGTTACACATCGCGAGGATGCGCTTTTATCAACGCAACGATTCTCGCCGGACATACTGTATAGTCCTTTTTTTAGGGTGTCCCTCGGCCGTGTATCCCATCGATTAAATCATATAGCGGAAGAGCCTGCTTTACGATGCATCGAGGCCGAAGTATTATTACTCTCCTTAACACAGCTTCCGAGCAGAAATTCCGGGTCGCACCCGTAACAACATCGAAAAAGATGATTAATAATGCCCGTGGCCACCGAGAAGCGCCGTAATATTACGCACGGAAATCAGTCACACGCCGCTTCCTACCAACCGAATTCACGAAGTTCGTGACGGTGAAACATTAAGCGTGCAACTGCCGAGGCTATTCGTATACCTGTTTGGCGCGTTGTAAAATTTCGGGGAAAGTCGTGCGCCACATCTCCTTTCACTTATCCGTCAAACACCTCGTTAGATGCGTTACTATTAATGTGAATTGATTAATATGGACATAACTTGTAAATAAAATAAATGTATGTTGCGTTTTAATAACAATTATCAGTACTTTCTAAATAATTAAAATTGATCTTAATGATTTCGAATTTTTTGTTTAAAATTAAAACGCAAGTGCCTTACTTTTTAATTTGTTACTTTAAAACAAAATTTCTTCTTAAATCGAATACATATGCTTATTTTAGGCCGCTATTCATAATCAGTTCTTATTCCAAGACCGTCTTAAGACGCTAATGCGGCCCTTTGAATGGTTCGTGACATCTCAAGACAGAACTTAAATTCTTGAATATAAGAACTGACTATGAATACTGACCTTACGTTAATCCTTTTTTGTAAATGAATTACATTCAAAAAATACGTGGAGAAATGCATGATGCTGTAGCATGCGTGTCACAAGTTTAGCGTGTACGTGAGACAGTTGTTAATCCCAGTTAACAATTAATAAAAGAAGCTACTGACAGGAGGGATACGCTGCTCGCGTGAGAGCGCGGACGAGAAACCTTCGAAAATTCGATGTTCATGTTTCACCATCGGCGGTGCGAACTTACGTGATCGCACGCATTTTTTTTTTTTCGTAAGAGCGTACGAACGACGGTCGAATCCGTGGAAAGAAAGAAAAAAGGGCGCTGCAAAAGAAGAACGCGGAGCACGTCGTAGAAAACGCATGCTCCTCGTTCGGATTCACGCCTCGGTAGGCCCGGCGCGCTGTGGCCGCGCACGCAACATAAAAGTTTCCAATTATAATGCACGGCATGATACTTCATTTCGTCCGTCGTCAATTAAAAGCCACGAAACGCCCGACGGCGGCCATCGCTACCGAGTAATTTGCGCGCCGGTAGCGATGGACTATCCTCTGGAAGAAATGCCTGAAAGACAGAGAAAGGGAGAGAAAAGAAAGAGATGGAAAACGTGGGCTTATTATCGAACACTCTGCCGTGGGCCTCATCGAGATATTATACAATCGAGAGCGTTAATGCCATCTAGAGCGCTTATCATCAGCCCTTATCATCAGCGCTACAGAGATTTTGCAGAGAAACTTCGACAGTAAAAATGTAAAAGTTTTTTTGTTTAATAAGAAAAATAAGTATTTCGGATTCCTATTTTTGTCATAGCAGTAGACAGTACAAAGTCTACATTGGTATATGTATATAGTTTATTTACCTTAAACATAGTATAATAAATAATATTGGATAAATTAAGTTTTTATTGTGTGGAATTACTCTACCCTAATAAATACAATACACTCCTCGATTCTTCTATGAAATAAGATAATTGAATTAAGGTTTTAATAAATAGCTAAGTAAAAAAAGCTGTATTTTTTATATATTATAGAGAAATTTAATGATTGAGTATTAACGTACCGATTGGCATTAATACTTCTGATTCTACTTCTGATGTCGGAAACGTTATACGTAACGTCCAGAGAGAGGGAGAGAGAAAGAAAGAAAGGTGAATGTCTTATGATGAGATAATTGCGCAGAAAACGATTAGAGTCGTGATATGCAGTTGCAGCATTACTCCCAATAGCAAAAATTTATAACAATTAAATCTTCATTCAAATAATTTTAAAGCATTAAATTAAATTAAAATAATTTATATATATATATATATATATATATATATATATATTAC
>NW_012130079.1:2839251-2840872 GCF_000143395.1 Atta cephalotes | reverse complement strand
ATATATATATATATATATATATATATATATAATTTTCAAACATTAAATTAATTTACTGCCTCTTATTATCAAATTTAAGACTCGCGTTCCGACAATAACTGATGACTATCTAGTCATTAGTCGTTAAGTGAGCAATTTTTGTTTGTTATATGATATAATAAAAAATACTAAACAACATTTACATATGAATATAAACAAATAAGCATCACCTAATATGTATATGTCATCTAAATATTCTTTCTTGTATAATATATTCAGTATATATCTTAAAGAGTTTTCCAAAAATATATAACATCACAAGAAATCGATTTTTTTCTGATCTAAAGATATTATACGATTGATATTATACGATTGATCGCGCAAAAAAAACCCTCATTTGCGATATCAGATGTAAATTCGTGTAATTTTTTTCACAAATTACTTGTTCGCTTGTCGCATCTTAACCACAGCGCCTTAATGCCAAAGTTAATTAACAACGTGGATCAGTCGATTAAATAAGGGTGATCTAATTTGGGCGTGAGAGAGACATTTATCATCTTTACCGAAATATTTATCGGAAGGGACACACGTATAAATGTCCGCCGTAAGACAATACGACCCTCGGGAATATTTGAGCGGCGATTAATCGTTAAAAATTGCGGTCTATCTTGATCCTCAATCGAAACGTGCGACGCGCATGCGAGCGACTGTATTAACATACGGCATTAGATATTCCGCATGCGAAGCTCGCGCTTATAATAAGCGCGAGCGATATTCGCACAGCTTTACTTGGATTTCTACAGTAATTACACGCGCATGTATAATCGGCAGTATCGATACCCTCGCGCCGTCGTCGATACGGTTAGTATGAAAACTCAGATTGCATCTGAGACAAATGGCATTGAATGATAACGATAACGCCATATTTAAAAGTAGCATTGAGAAAATGAAACAAAACCAGAAAATTCTGATCAAATCAATCAAAATGCTAGTTACCTCAACCAGAATTTTATTAGAAAATTTTCTAGTTAAAATCTAATAAAATTCTAAGATAACTGAAATTCTGATTAATTCAATCAAAATCTTCTCCATTTTCAATCAAACTATTTTTTTCAATAAGGATTTGACATAGCGGATATATATGTCTGTAACTATTGACAATTACGAAGCAGAATAGCATGAGAAAAAAATGCTTCTCGAAACTTGAAAAGAATTATGATACATGAAAGTAACACGCGATGGCAGTTAAAACGAACAAACGATTGACGATGCATACAGTCTAATGGGGCACGACGAAATAATGCAAACGTACGTAATTGGCATACATGAAGAGCGATTAATTCAATTTGTAAATGCATATTAAACGACGTGGTGTGAAAATACGGAACTTTTTGCCTGATATTGTAAATCGTTCGTTTAGCATTATGAGCTCTCACCGTTGATCAACCGTGAAAAAGCACACGGTACAATGATAATACTACGCTGGTTTAGACTTTAATGTTGCGTCGCACATGGCAGCTTCCAATTTTTGTGACAAGGAGAGACGGAAATCACGCTGCTGCACATTCGCCGACCATAACTGCGCGTACGTTAACTTCCTCCATTTACTTCGTAGTCATTTACTTGGTGTAATGTATGTACA
>NW_012130079.1:2812286-2837657 GCF_000143395.1 Atta cephalotes | reverse complement strand
GTTATATAATATATATATATATATATATATATATATAATCGCCATTTGTATCGAACAGAAAAAAATTAATTTAACACTTGAAATAGATCAAACTTTAGGCTGTCGTGAAATAGATTCGTGTGCGTATCCATTTCCTGAATTCGCCTAGCCGACTTTTTTGTCAGTGTACGTAAAGTAAGACCCCGTATGGATAATATGAGTGATGAGGTGCAGGGAAAGTGCTAAGCTATTATAGCGCGAAGTATATAAGGCTCAGCTTAGAAAACGAAGCGGTTCAGTTAGTGGTCATACGCCACGCTAAAATATACGTGAACTCAAGGATGAATATTAAGGTAAAAAAATCCATCCACATATATCAAATCAAATATCAACTATTGTTTTATAATGAGATTAATGTATCTGCAAAATTTTCTTCCTTCTATAAATTAATTTATTCTCGTTACAAAATAAAATGAAATATCTCAAATCTAATGTCTTATATTACTTTAGTGTAATTTCACATCTTCTACTTTTTATTATTTATCACTTATTAATTATAATTATATTAAATTATTAAATTATATTAAATTATTATATATATAAAATTATTATTATATATAACTTTTTTATATATAACTTTATAATAACATTATTTTAACATGATTTCAGATTGCCATCATTTTGGTGGCAGTGGCCACGCAAGTTATATGCGCGAAGGATTCGAGCAAGTCAGAAAAGAGCTCGCAGAATGTTGAAGCGGAATCAACGGAAAAAAAAACGGAAAAACGTGGACTCCAGCATAGTTTCGGTGACGGTGGCGATCTACATGGTGGCGGTGGCGGCGGCGGCGGTGATGGTGGCATTGGTTATGATGAGCATGTGAAGACGGTGACGGTTGTAAAGAAAGTGCCGGTACCTTACGAAGTAACGAAGCACGTACCCTATCTGGTGGAGAAGCACGTACCATACGAAGTGAAGGTCAACGTGCCGCAGCCCTACACCGTTGAAAAGCATGTGCCCTATCCTGTGAAGGTGTTCGTCAAAGTGCCGGTCCACGTGCCACAGCCGTACACCGTCGAGAAGAAGGTGCCGTATGAAGTGAAGGTGCCGGTGGATAAGCCTTACGAGGTCAAAGTATACGTGCCACAGCCCTATACCGTGGAAAAGCATATACCGGTACCAGTGAAGGTACCGGTACCACAGCCCTACACCGTCGAGAAGCACGTGCCCTTCCCGGTAAAGATAAAGGTGCCGGTTCCGCAGCCGTATGCTGTGGAGAAACCGGTGCCCTACGAGGTGAAGGTACCGGTGGACAAGCCGTATCCAGTTCCTGTGCCGAAACCATATCCGGTCACCGTCGAAAAACCATACCCGGTACCGGTCGAAAAGCCAATACCGTACGAAGTGAAGGTGCCAATCGACAAACCGTACCCGGTGCCGGTGGAGAAACCATATCCGGTACCAGTGAAGGTGCCGGTTCCACAACCGTATCATGTTCACAAACCAGTACCGGTGCCAGTGGAAAAGCCGGTTCCGGTACCGGTCAAAGTGCCGGTTGACAAGCCGTACATCGTCGAGAAGGAGGTTCCGGTTCCGGTTGAGAAAGAAATACCGGTGCCAGTTAAAGTTCCGGTGCACATACCGATTCACATACCGAAGCACGATCACGGTGATCTGGGCGGTGGTGGTGGCGGCGGTTACGGCGATGGAGGTGGATATGGTGGCGGATATGGTGGCGGCGACGGAGGCGACTTCCATGGTGGCGGTGGTGGAGGTTATGATATTCACGGTTGATCCTCGCGACGAATCCTCGCGGAGTGGACGCGAGAAACGAACATCGAGAAGCGTTTCGTCTCTACAAAACGCTTTCACTCCTTCGATGTTAGATGATCGCGTGTTTTTCTCCGAATTGAGAGATATTTCTCGTTGGTTCACCAATTCTCGAGAAGTAATCTCTAGAGCTATACGAGAAATTTTAGCTTTAAGTAAAGATCTTTATTCCGAGATTATTAGCGAATTAGGAGAAATATGGAAGTGACAATTAACTGTCGCGATTGACGAGTTTACCGTATTCTTGTATTATATTTCCGGAAATCCAGGTAAACGTAGTGGTTATTCGGCAATACTTTTAAACTGTACATTATGATAATAAGTTAAACGAAATCGATTGTTCTATGAATTATGCCCTCTGCGGTAATGAAACGAATCCTGTGCGCATATTAATAAATTAATATATTCGAAATCTAAACAAATGTATACTTTTTTATGCTCTAAAAAGGTGCAGATTCCAGCGTACATTATTGGCTCAACATTCGCGGCAATCCGTTATGTATCGTATCACGTATAGTATTGCTGTGAGGTATTATTACCATACTTAGAAACGTAAGTAAGTTAAGTAAAAAAAAAGTTCATTGTGAAAACAATATACGTATCTTTTTTATATCAAAGATTTAATAAATATTCTGCCTATTACACCTTATTTTTCTCGATCCTTATCTTAATAACAGATCTAAAATATCTAGATCACTTTTCTTAACGTACGTAACAAGATGGAATGCAAGATAATATGGAGAGATGGAATAATACATCGTCCGTTATGGTATATGACGCGCAGATTCATGCTAATATCAAACATGTTGCGCATATAAGCGAGAGTATAAATCAATGTCAGGATTCACTTTCTCGAGAAAATTTCGTCGACTGTTGAGCGAGAGTTTCACTCTTCTAAATTCATTGTTCCCGTCGGCGAAGAAACTCGCGTTCCTTGCGTATCGTATTATCCAAGCAATTGACATAAAAAAATAAAATATAAAAAAAAGATTCGCCAACCATAAAGTCCAAAAAGTACGAGTCAACATTCGCTCGTAAATTATAGCGACGCTTTCCGCGTTTACCTTCCGGTCTAGTGAGCAGGTAAAAGCTACAATATTATTGATGTTAGCCTGTCAAGAGATCATTAAGTCCTCGAGCGCGAAAATGAAAAAATCACAGATACAAAAAGACAGAAAGGAAGGGGTTGCATAGTCTCGAGACAGAAGCTGCAAACTTCCGCAAACACTTTCGATTCTCGAACGAATCCTGGGCCGCAATTAAGAACAACTAGATACATGCGTGTTTGCGTTCAAGAAAGCATTACTTTCTCCGTCGGGGCCACCGAGCCTGTCGCGTATATATACACACACGTAAAATGTAATACTCCAAAGTGTATCTACGACATTCTATCTCGCCACTCCTTTCACCAAGTCGATCTTTCCCGATTGAAATTTGGTAGGCCATTTTACCGCTTTACTTTTAAGTAATACAAACGCAAGAAACGTCACCATAATTTATATGAGCTTCGAACGTCTGGTGTTAAACAATTTTGTTAATTCCATTAATAATATTCACAAGTTTATAAAAATTAATTTAATTTAATATTGGATATTCACTTGTAGAGGAAAGATAAAATATTTCTGGTGAAATTGGGTCGGTCATATTAATGAATTTCCTGTTTCGTTACAGGACAGACAGCCGGCTTTACTCGGGTTTCCTATCGATATTATCAGTCACCGCGGCGGCGGCGTAATTAAAATTCGTAGCGCGCAATTAAATACAAATAAAGATTAAGATATCCGTTGTATGCTATATATAATATATCTAAAAATCCGACGAACGTTTCACCTCTTCTTCTGAACGCTCGTTTAGCCACCAATAAAATCTGGGTTCCGTATCTGTTTATACATGTTGGCAAAAAATTACGGGAAACTTCTGAGATATTATCGAACATGGGAGAAATCGATAATGACGCAACTCAGAAGATCGTTGTAAAATCAATCCTTCCCCATTCCCTTTCGTCTCATTAAGCGCAATTTATAATATCGGATGTACTTAGGCAGTACATTATTAGAACACGTAACGAGCTAACGACAAGATTAGTTAGTGGTCGATGAAACGATCGCCCATAATACTTGCGAGTACGCGACCATAGCGTTATACTGTAATGTATGAGACAGACGATGTAAATGTAATGCTACTCGCGATGCAACATGAGGAGAGACCGCGGTGTTCACGTTGGGCGAACGACCGACTCTCTGTGAAAGTAAAAAAAATGACGACGATTCTGCGATGCGTGAATTATAGCCCCGTGTTGTACAGGTATCTTACCTATGCTGAGATGCCGCGTGCACTTCCGGTTTTCTATCGAGGCTCTTTGGTAATAATAAGGAAGAAAGTTTCCTGCTGCATGCCGCTGCCTTGTGTTTTCGTATTTCATTCATCTCATATATGGCGCCTTTTGTTTCCGGATTGATTTGCATCATGATTTCATAATTGTTTTAATGGGAAGATTTATTACACTATTTGTAATCCAAAGCGATTGTTTCAAAAGAAAATTTCACCTAATAAATATAACTTCTTGAATAATTTTTTATATTTCTTACGTGTATTTATATAAAAAAACGACTTATTTAATTTTAACAGAATTGACACTTGGCATAAATGTCAATTATATCTTGCATTCTTTAATTTACTGTATATTTTTTACTCATTTTTAGAAAAAAGACAATATATGCTTTAAGCGACGTCTACAATGAGATATTGAAGCATAAAACTTAAACTTTAAACTTTAAGTCGTAAAAAATTAATCATAATCGATTACCTATTCTCCTCACACATTCTCTTTCGACTGTGATTAATCAATTTTTTTACGACTTGAGACTTAAGTTACGCCTTAAAATCTCATTGTAGACGCCGCTTTACGGCTTTCCCGTAACACAAGGAACTCAATCGCGTAAACTAAATTTCTGCAGTATTATCTACATCCACTTTCCGATGTTCCAACCCCGTTCCAGGTTTATTCGCGAAGGAAGGAAAGAAGGGGCGAACTCTCTTATCCGCCGCCTGTGGCGGGTGTCGGTGGCGCGACTGTGAAGCGAAGGCAATTATCGTAGCGAAACTTGAACGTGGCAACGCGCTCCGAGAACGACGGGTTTTCGGCTTCGATGTATGGGAGTGAGTGTTTGGCGTCTGATACGACGGGTCAGGTCCCCGGGGATTCTCAGGAACTCAAACGGGACTATCCCACCGCCTCTCTCTCATCACAGTTAATTACCAGTCCTCGGCCGTGCTCGAGTCGGTCTCTCTTTCTCACTCCGTTTACCTTAGTCCCTTAGTCCTCCTCGAACCCATATCGCTTCCGCCGAGCGATCCACCCTCAATAATCCACGACCGTACCGTTTCCTACTGTTCTGAAATCTTTTTTCCGGCGAAAGTAATTTTCGCGAAACACACGATCAATTATTAAACCGCATTATGCGGTAGAAAACTAATTGCCATCCTTTCTTTTCTTGTAAACAATCTTATATGCATATTAAAGAAAATTATTTTTAATATGTATTTAAATAATTATTTTTTGTATATCGCGTTGTGAATATATATTATCTTTAAAATAATTCATTTATCTTATATCAGCTTGTGACTGTATTGTTACAATAGTTCTCGAATCATAATAAAAGTTTCTATCCAATTATTATTACTTTCCCTGCATTAAGCGCACTTGAAGATACAAATCTTGTGCGAAGCGCGTTCTTTAACGCGATAAAAAAATATCGTACAGATATCTGAGTGGCTTTTTTTTATATATGGTTAATGGATTCGATTCATGCAGGATACAGGGTGTGTCAGGCACGGCGGGACAAAAATGTAGATTCATACACATTTCAGCGGTGTCACACGTATAGACATTTTAAGAGTTACGTGCAATCAATAGGCGACAGGGAAACCCCCGTGGGAATCCAAGCGAGCGAATCGTAGCGGGATTGAACGCTTGAAATGGAATAATATCCAATAATCTGGCAGCCGAGAGAACGGGATAAAAAGGGACGTTTTATCGGAGCATCACAGCATCCAACCAAGCGGTATCCGACCATTTCCGCCAAGCTCTCGCGGAGAGCCATTTCGCCCCGTTCTCGGCTAGCTGGCAAAATTAATTATTGATTTCGGATACGCGCATTCAGTCGCGGCGGGCAGCTTTTAATCGAAAACGAGCCATCCGTCGCACATCCATTTCCGACCGCTACGAATTTAACAACGGATCGATCTGGAAATGCCCGTTTGTGTCACACTATTACTACCGCTTGTAACAAAAAAATCTCCGACTATTTGCGGTTATTCGTTTCAATTCTTTTTACGATAATTTTCGAGGTACTCGACGTATATCAGATTAAAATAAAATATTTCGTTAGAATTATTACCTAATATTATTACGTGCAATTATTACGATATAAAAAAATTAACAAATTATTATTAAGTAATAACAAATTAATTATAAAAAGCGTTTTAAATTTAAATAATAAATAACATAATCAATCATAATGCAACTATGTACACACACGTGTGTGTGTGTGTGTGTGTGTGTGTGTGTGTGTGTGTGTGTGTGTGTGTGTGTGTGTGTGTGTGTGTGTGTGTGTGTGTGTGTGTGTGTGTGTGTGTGTGTGTGTGTGTGTTGTATACCATATATTATTTTAATATATTAATCTATATGAACTCGCAAATTAAAGTTTATTTTATATTTATCCAAATACTAATCAATATTCTTATTGACAAAAAACAATATAGGAAAATGAAACAATGTATAAAAATACATACAGGAGTGAAAAGATTAAGGAACATAGGAATACCTGGAGAAAGGCATTTAGAACGACTATTTATCCTTTGAGGGACGTAGATGGCTGGGAAAGGTTTGGCAAGAAGTTATCGGCTGTTGGTCTTATGAAAGTCTCATCCGATGTGGCATTGAAGTCTATCAGCTAAATGAAATAAATTGGAGTAAATTATTTCAATTTAATTTTATGTACAGATATGTGTATTTAAAATATAAATTGTCCTACCACTTGCACATTTTTATTTTATTTTTTTAATCACTTTTATCTTTAACAGATTTTTTTATCAATACAGAATCGACATTTTTTTAGTAAAAATATATACACATATGTATTTTCATTAAATTGTTTATATATTGAAATTTTAAGAAAAAATAAAGTGTCAGTATAAAAATAATTAAAGGAAGCTGATTAGAGGAATGCAACATGAAAGGCAATATAAATCCACTTCATATTTTCTTTTTTCGTAATATTTTCTCTTTAAGGACGATAAATGAAAATATTAAATATACAGACGTAAAGTATTTGCTCCGTATGTAAAGTAGAGATATAATTTACATTTGCATTACACGCTATTTAAGAAATTTGTTTATTTCTCCATGATCCGGTGAAATCGTTTAACTCATACGTATAATATAGCTTTTTAAGCAATATCTTTAATCACCTCTTGTAATTCTGCCTTGCTAAACATGTGAAACAATTGCCCAGGCGTCATTGTCATCACTTCAATATTGGTATCATTCAGTTTTTCTTCCATTACTTGTTTCAATATTGTCAGCGCAGCTTTCAATGCTTCCTTGAGCGTCATGGACTGTAAGAACAATATTCATTTAATACATAATGTCAACGAACATTGTTCAATTCAATAATAACGCAAATTACCTTATGATATACTTCTTGAAGATTTTGTTGAGCTCCTTCACTACCAGATCCTATGGCTTTTGCATCAAATTGAACAAACGTACCAGATGGATCCATGTGATACAGTTGTGGACCTTTCTCATCAATTCCCGCAAATAACATTGCTACACCAAATGGTCTAGACATGGCAGTGCCATCGTCATCGCTGTCTCCAAACTGTATAGCTAAATTAGATACAGCTTGAGCAGTCGACTCCACTGTCATTTTTTCATTGTAGACAAACCAATGATTCTGGCATTCAACTCGAGCTCTATCGATCATTGTTCGTGAATCGGCCATTAAACCAGATGCTGCACATCCTATATGTTTATCGATTTCTACAATTTTTTCTACAGTGGTTGGTTCCATTAAAGTTGAAGTAATACGTTTCTCCACTGCCAAAACAACTCCTTCTGTTGTTGCAATTCCAATGGCAGTAGAGCCAAGCTTTATGGCTTCTATGGCATATTCGACTTGAAATAATCTTCCTTCTGGTGAGAAGGTGTTTACACCACGATCGTATTCAGAACGTGTTAGAAACATCTTGAAATAGATAGATAGATGAACAAGTTAGAGATATAGACTATTTATCATTGCGAGTATTGAAAATATATACAAAATGTGAACTAAATTTTCAGTAGTTGCAATGAATAACAAGATTCAACTATAGGTTATGTACATAAATGTAAACTGATGCTTTTAACTATTTTATATTTGAATTATCTGTTTAATTTCAAATTGTCAAGAAAATAATGTAAAATTAAGATTACAGAGCAAACATTAAACGTCATAGCACTCTATAGAAAACAAGTTTGAGGTTAAGCGCGACTAAAGATGACATAAATAAATTCAATAAAGTTAAAAAAATTAAAACATCTATTATTACATGTAATTATAATGCACGACAGAATATTCGAGTATTAATAAAAATGGATAAAAGCACAAACTAACAGAATAACAAACTGAATAGGTCAGTTAACAAAGAATGACATGGCAAAACGAAACAGAGTATTCTGTGACTGTAACATAAGTATGATGATATATGTGATATTTAATGTAAATTGTTTTCAAACTAAGTTATAAATTTACCTTTAATGTTTTGTCTTTACTAAAAGCAAGCGCAAAAGTATAAAACACCGACTTGTCACAAACGCTAGTCACGGAGAGTGAAGAAGAGTGTAACGAATAATTACACTGGAACAGCAGTAGCGTAACGTTACATGGTATCTCCACTACCTCCAGATCCAGAGAGAAATCTGAGTTATCTGACAATGTGAAACCTGAAAATAGACTCAGTGGATATGTCTAATATAAACTTTTGCAGATTTATAATTCTCGTTAACACCTAGATTATTAATATTCTTATAAAGATGCTTGTTATAAATAATTATTAAATTGCTTGTCAATTTATTAAGTGATATCACTAGTTCTGTTTATGATTGCGTTTCAAAACCTAAAAAGATTTTGGCGCGCGGTTTACAGACTCAGATGTGTATGTAAGATTTCTCTTGTTTAATTAAATTTATTTCTATCGATTTAAATTTCATTGTATCACAATTATTCAGTGTTTTAAATGGAATGGAGAAAATTCGTTTACTGAGACCTCTATGTACACAGAACGTGCACATTGAACTATCTAGCGGATATGTTCAATGGGTAATATACCATGATTTTCGATTCATTTTCTACGTTATGTATATTATTTGATTCTATTTTGTGTCAATTTTATGTTCACAGAATATTAAATATATTCCGCTTTATATTTATATATTTTTAATATCTTTTTTAGAAATTATTTTAATTTTTGTAATGCATTTATTACGTAATTATATTTTATGAATATTATAGCGTGGAATAGAATGGAACAATGTATAACAATTAATGTATACATACATAACACAATCTCTAGCCTAATTTCCATCGAGGGTTTAAACCGGATCAGAATATAAGAACCAATCAATTACAGTCGAGTATTCCTCTGTTACAATTGAACGACAAGAGAATACTCAACTGTAGTTGGTTCTTACATTCTGATCCGATTTAAACCCTCGGTGGAAACTAGGCCACTGATATGATAAAACGAAATCGAAGATCGCTGGATGTTATCCACTGGAAATATCCGTGAGTAAATAGTTCAACGTGCACATTAGTGTACAGAGTTCGCTCAAAAAAGGAGGATTATATTCAACTACATTCACATTCTCATACTCTGTTGATTAATCAATTGACACGTATTTATGAAAAACTTTGTCCGTGTAATAAACAGTGGCAATTTTATTAAAAATGACGGCACACATTGATTCGGAAAAATTAAAAACGATTATAAATGAAAAAGACTGGGATCAGTTATTACAAAACGTCGAACCAAAGCATTTTGTCAGACAAGAATCAGAGTATGTTTGTAACAATGTTTATAAGTTGTCAGTTGACAGATAATTGTATATATGATAATTATTATGTTTCAGGACGATACTTGATGCAAGTATCTTAGCACAAATGTGTCAAGTACTTTTAAACGAAGTCACTCCGAATACGATTATAATTTTATGCTTGAAATGTCTGGGAAACTCTTGTCTTGATGGTTACAAACATAAACAACATAGGATAGAAAACGTAGAATCTGTTAAATACAGTAAAAATTTATATAATGAATTAGTTGAAAGTGATTTATGTAAACAAAGAAAAAACTGTGATTATCCACATGATTCTCATTTTCCTTATAACGGAGTCATAGAATGGACTGTAGATTACATTAAGATTCATGGAAAACCCACTTATCATTTAATTGACAATGAATTGGACATCTTTAGGCTTAGTATCCAATTTTTATGTAATTTATTTACATATGCCTGCCCAAATATTACATCTGCAGAAGAGGATATTCTAAGATATTTAAATTGTGATAACCTGAAACAAGCTATTCTGTAAGTTTATATATAATTACATATAAATACATAAAACTTATTTTGATCTTCTTTTATAATTTGCTAAAAATAAAAATAAAAAATAATTTTTAGGAGTCGCATGCAGTCTGATAATAGATTACTGGCTAATGCAGCTTGTATTTATGTGCACAATGCATTAAAAAAATTATGTCACAACTATTTCACAATGGAGAAGAAAGATATATTTTTACAATTATTAAAACCTGCCAAAGAAGGTTTTACATCTGCAAAAGATGCATTGTTATTCTTGTTACATCAACCAAATATATTTGAAGATGTATATAATAATATAACTGTGAATGAAAAGTTAGATTTACTGAAAATTATCTATGATGAAGTCTGGAATGCTTGGCAATCTGATTTTAATACAGTGATCACAGAGGATCAAGCTGAATTTTTAACATTAACATTTTGCAAAAAAAGTGATCTCATTTTAAAGACCGTGAACACATATGTGAATAGCATAGATCCTACAGAAATTATTCTTATTCTTAATATTCTGGGACTTCTTACTACACAATGTAAGCTCTCAGAAAATGTCAGGAGTTTGCTTATTAATTGTAAATGTAAGTCATCAGTTTTCAGTACAATCTGATTGAATGTAAAAATAATATAATTGTATTTATAGATCTTTTGATGTCGTTACATATGATGGGAAAAGAAACAGACAATTATTTTACTCCAATAACAAATTTAAGTCAAGTGGCACCTAATACCCAAAGGAGAACTATAAATGTATGCTCAAATATAAATGATACCGAGGAATCTGAAGCAACAGCGGCAAATTGTGATCCACAGGAACATCCTGCATATGGCTTCAAAGCGGGACTAATACAAGTCATTGCAAATGTAGTACACAAGAACAAAATGTGTCAAGATTTGGTAAGTGCAATTATATTTTATGTTCATATATTTTGTTCTTAAAAAAGAAAGGGGAATGTAAAATTTTTATAAAATTTATCTAAAGTCGATAAGAAACATTTCTTATTTATCTCAAGCGTTTTTTTCCACGGGTATACCGTTAAAGCACACCTCGTAATGGTCGTGAGAAGAATTAGAATGTCAAGTTTTGAGTATGTGACAATCGATATATAAATAATAAAACAAGAAATAGAAAAAGAAGATATGACAAAGATATACATACGCACATGTTTAGTTATTCTTAATAATATTATTCATAATTCATTTCATAAATTTAAATTTATTACATTTAAATTTATGAACTAAAAGTAATAATAATATTAATAATAATTTTAAATTAAAAATTCGTTATTCTTTATTCATTCCTTTTCTTAATTACGATTTAAATTCTTTTCTTTTATCATAAAAGAATTGCGCAGATTGTATTATTAGATATTTTATACAAACATTTGTCTTATTGATATCTTTAATTCTTTTTAATTATTTACTAAAAATTAATTATCTATCTATTGTAATTTATTTACAAATTAATTAATTTCTACAAATAAATAGTATATTACAAGCTTAAGAAAAACGCAAGTATTTTAGCAAAAGTCCTATATTCAGCTATATGTTACGAAACCACTTGGTCTTAAGCTTCATACGAAGAAAAAAAGAAGCCACAGCGCTGAGTTCTGGCCACACAGAACGCTTGCGTCACGTTGTTCCGTATTCAAAGGATTAAAATTGTACTTCGTGAATGATGGTAGGTTATTTTCAAACGTAGAGAACCTTGCAAAATATAAATTTGGCTTTTTGTTGCGCGCCACGGTTGTGCGCTATGCATGTACGGTAAATCGATATTTCTCTCCCGCTGATTACATCTCGCGCGCGGATGATACGGAATACGTGAACAAAAGATACGCAATAGCACGCGGCCTGTCGTGTTGGACAAAGCGAAATTAAGTGTTCCATCTGACTGAGAGATGTAGCAAGATGATCGAAATCTGATATACGCGTTGCAAATTTAACGGATCTGCGAGATGACAAAGTTCACGTCGCATGCGTATTGACAGATAAATTAGTTATGATGAATCAGAGCGGAAACTCGAGCCTGCGGGCGGAATATTAATTCAGTCTCCTAGTATCAAGGATGACATAAACATCGTAGTCATGATAGTAAGATGCAGATGACTTTTTTACTGATCATCGGTTATGATAAATCTGTTGTTGGTATGGATATGTTGATATTATAACATTCGATCACATTCGTGTAGACTAGATGTTCTCTTACTGTTAAATTCATAGTGTCAAATTATACTTTAAATTATTTTTAATTATTTCTGTATAAGTCCACTTTTACTGAATATATCATTAATTTAACTTGAATAATGTAATTCGAGAAATGTATTGAATTTGATTCATTTAGTTTATTATTTACTAAGTGTATATATTAATACGGACGTTTATTTTGAAACTAAGTATAATTCAATCATAAAATTAGACTGCGTTATTTGACACACATGGAAGTTGAAATAACAAAATATTATTTATCAAAGAATCATTTATCAAAGAATTAGATTACTTTAGTCCTCTGATATCTAATAGTGTTGAGTCTTCGAGATATTTCAAATAAAAAGGCATAATGATAATATATGATTCCAGTTTCGCGAAATAGATGGAATTCCATTGCTTCTGGATTGTTGTAACATAGACGCGAGGAATCCGCGTAAGTGTAATTGAATTTCATTTTTTTTTATTTTTGCTCGCTTTTCTATTGACAATTTTTACGCAGTTATCTTACAATGGACCATTCTCGCTTTGAGAAATCTGTGCGAGGGAAACCCTGAGAATCAAGAAATTATTAAAAATTGTAAAAAAACAGGCGTGCCAGACAATCCCGCGTTGCAAGAGATGGGATTGACTCTGCACGAGGACGCAGATGGGAAATTGATCCGTATCGTTCCTTTGCGTCGCAATTAAGAAGATTTATTTATTTTCTAAAACTCGAGATCGCTCTCGGCGATCAATCAATTCGATAATTATCCAACTATTACTTGTTTGTACCGATAATATCTTCGATAAAATACAATGATTAGTTTATCTTGGTATGCATAAATAATTATTGTTCCAATTAGTTCGACTGAAATGCATCTCGCTGTATCACTCGCGAAAAAAATGATACCATCATTACAACGATTTGTGTCATTAAATGAAATACGATGTAGTATAGAGAAAAATATTTTATCTATTCTTGACCGAGTGATTTACGATACAATAAAAGCTGCTACGAGAGTTCACGGTCTATTAGTAATTGCTAATGCAAGTATACAACTGCTATTGCTGATCATTCAATTGTAATGCGAAATAGATATTGTTTTCTTTTAATAATGAGCTCTCATCAATAATAAGCTTCATTAATGCACATGAAAATAATAATATTTTTAGGCGGCATTCTTCAATAAATAAATTCGCAATAAATAATGATTTGCACCCATTTTTCTTGCCTTCTCATGAAATTGCCCAAGACGGATTCATGTTTAAAAATTTATAGAATCTCCAATTATACTGTCAGGGACGCAGTATTTTAATAAATAATTTCTCTATTAATTAATTGCACGCAATTCCCCCTTGCCCCCGCGATTCCCGTTTTAAGACGATAATTTCTCACGTCCACGGCCGTTTCTCATCGCGAACAGTTTTACGATGAGGAACGACGACGTCTGCGCGTCCTGCACGTAATAGGTGTTTATTAATGTCATCCACGAGGCGCGGGTAAGCGGGCGAGCAAGAGGAATCGCGTGGTGGGTAAGAAATCCGCCTGCGCGTACCAACTTGTGCGTTAATTATACCGGAAGTTTCGAAATACACGAGAGACAGTTACGTTTTCCTTTCTAATGGAATTCTCTGGACAGTAACCGCGCGATTTCCAGCGTCGCGGCTCAACGGGATCGGCTGGTACTTGTAATATCGGTAAATAAATAATAGTAGATAATTATCTCTCGAAGGGCACGTACTGTGTGCGTTCTACTTAGCCGTGATACGCGACGGCATGCGCGTCTGGAAGGATTTACGAAATGTAATAATAGGTTTCCGGACGTAATATGCGATCTAATCGAGCATGACCAATCGCTGATTTATAGCGTGATTTCGATGAAGAATAAGATTAGGATAGTTGTGGCGTATAAATGAGAGTCTACTTTTAACTCGTAAATATATGATCAAATGACACTCGCCACGCAAATATGTACATTGTAATAATTATTCCTTTACTTTATTAGTTCCCGTCGCAACAAAGAACGATAGATTTATATCGCGCGAGTTATACATATATCTTCGAGATGTTTCTGTAAGCGAGCCGACTCTCGATAAAATATCTCAAGTTTGCACGGTTCGCGTATGAAAGTAGACGGATTATACCGTACGCGTCCCGCGTACGAACGTTCCGTAAATTGCTTTTGATTTAAATATCGGTCGATCTCGCATATGATCAATCTTGAATGTGCGTAATGGCGAGCAGTTAACGCATCAATTTATCAGTTAATTACATACGCGGTTAATTGCCACGAATAATTATTTCTGCGCAAGAGAAGAGTTCTCTGTACACTCCTCGATCGCTCGCATACAGGAGAGATGGTGTTCGAAGAAGCGAGATGAAATTCACACCACGTGAATCACTTTAATTGTGCGGTCAATGTATCGATAGAAGTGACTCGTGATCTTCTTGAGAAAAATACAAACATCCAAAAATCAAAACCCAACAATTAGAAAAAGAGAGGGTAAGAATATAGAGGTTCGATTACAACGAAGAGATTGTCGTTAAGTTTGCAAATTCTATTGATTCATTTACATTTTTGTTTCTATTTTTAGTTCTCAATCTCGTCTCTACTTTAATATTCTGTCATTTTAATTATGTCAGCAACATTTTTCTTCTTAAATAAAATACGGGGATTGAAGAAGCTAAGAATAAAGTGATTGATTTATGCTAAAAATAGAAAGATTAATCATATGTGAGAAAATTTCATTATTTCATTTTTTTGTAATTATAAATTTTGCAACAAGGCTAAAACGGTTATTGCACGAACCGCCTACTTGTAAGAATCGATCGGAGTAATTAATTGAATTCGATGCAATACTGCGTCCCATAGAAGAAATATCTTCCAGCGCGTTGAGGATTTCGTCGATCCGCTAACCTTATTAATATTCATAGACACTGACGAGGGAAGCGTAAAAAGTGTTTGGTCGTGCATGAGATCGCTCAGATGCGTAAATTCTGATCGATTCCTTGATAATCAACTCGTTGACGCAATAAATTCTGACAAAGATCATTTCAGTCAAATAGAAAGAGAGGGAGAAAGTAAGGGATATGATTCTCTAGATAATATTTTCTGTTTGTTTCCAATTATACTTGTATACGAATCGTTTATCATAATCGATTAAAGAAATATATGTGCATACAGCCACGGATTAGAGAAATTCTCTCCTTTCTTTCTTTATTAAAGTCTCAAAAATGAAAAAAGAAATTTATAGTCGACATTTGGAAGACGATTTACATAATCTTTTAAATTATTGTATGAATAAACATGTACAAATATGCAAATATTGTACGCTGTATATTACAGAACGGATTCGTATATTACAGATCGTTTATATTGCTCTTCGATGTTGGGATATTAAGATTTAGTTTAAAACCTCCCTTAATTTGTATCAATTTCGATTAGTTTAAATGAAATTTGTAGTTTTTAAATTAAAATTCTCCTTTTAATGTAACACTACTGAGTATGCACTAGTAAAATAAAAATAGAGTTCGACAATGAGAGGAAAAATTTGAAAAAATGTTCGAGTCTTATTCTTCACAGAATAACAGATTGAAATTAAAAACAGATTAAAAAATTGAATTAATTTTAAAAATAAGAGTGAAAATACGCCACTTGAACAAGAAAATCTTCTTATCTTGAAGAGACTGAAAATTGAGCGAAAATGATTTGAAATGAGTGAAAATACTAGAGCGCATATACACTTAGAATATTTTCACTCTTTTTTTCAAGATTGGCTCAATTTTCAGTCTCTTCGAGTGAGATTTCACTCCACGAGATTTAGAGAGTATGTAAGATATCGAATTGTCTCGATTCTTTACTTCCAGCATTCATCCTTCTCTCATGTAAAGACAAAGACATTTATTACATCGGGGCGTGATGGATAGATCGATGGTAGATACGGGCTAGATAATCGGTCTAGCAAACGAACTAGATTCTCATACTAATAGAGGCCGCAAATTGAGCTGGCGTCGGCGCCTAATAAGTCGCGGATTCTCTCTGCGATACAAGGCTTGAACGAGGTCTCGCGTGCGCCTACGCGTGATTTCTCTCAAAGAACCCCGACACGACGATATATTTCCTATGCCCTCGTATATTTTACATACATCGTATCCGTTGCGCATTTGTACGAAAGAATCGAATCAACGTAAAGGATCATGCACAACGCGACCGAGGGTCGGGTAGAAATCTTTTTTAGAACTCTAAGAAATGTCGTAAAATGAGACTAATCCAAGTTGCCGTGAGTTTTGAAAGATGATCCCTTTTGATCGATTTTTCCGTTGAAAGTATTTTTATGTCAAGACAGTTAAAAATTTATTTTAACGGCGATAATGCTGAATATAGAGATATTAGACGTTTAAAAGGACTGAAGAAGGATCGCGAAGTAAAATGACAACACGTTAATTATAAGCGTAAAGGAGAACTCACGTACCGAGAGCACGCAAACCACGCGATATGTTTTAACGACTGCCGCACACGCAGTGCGTAAGCCGTAAATGTTACACCGAGCCAGAGATTCGTGTAATAGCCACTAAAAGCGAGTTTCGTCCCTTTATGGATCATAAAGACAGGGATATTTGGAACGGGGGAAACCACGGCTTAAAGTGACCCGACTCGCAGTTAACTAAAAGAGCGTGAGGTACGACCGGGTCTTAGGTACACCGAAATGATCCCTGAAGAGACCATTGTCAGCACAACGATTTCCTTTTAGCAAATGGAATCTTAAATCCCTTATAATAATATGATGCAGAGCATATTATTACGTTTATTTATATACATTATTATAAAGGAAATATATAAATAATTTATAATAATAATTAATTATCATGGAACCGTTACCATGGAACCGTTGAATTAAATTATATAAATTTATATAAATTAACGTACGAATATAATTTAAAAGGATATCTGAAAGATAGCTAAAGATTGTTGGAAACATTTGTAACATATTTATAACAATGTTACCCAGCTAATTGCGCGATTCGCTTTCAATCGCGTTTCGGTTTACCCAGGTAAATTAATCCCGTTCCGAATACGCGCGCGCATTGTCCTTTTCATCCGAACGATGAAAAGTCTGCTCTAATTACCACGTGTAAACGGAGCCGCGTCCATTTCTCGAGAGCCGAGCACGATATGTTACTCGTAAACAATGACAATAGGGCTTGCCGTCCGCGAGCGGATGCTGCTGATGCCAGCGGCCCTCATGATGGCCGCTTGCAATCCTGGTTCGTCCATCGAGTTAATTAATCGTACCGAACGATCTCCATTGAAATGGAATCTGGATAAATTTTCCATGCTGATGTGCTGCCGAGCTAGCATGTGGGTATTATCTTTACGACCTCTTCAAAGAGGAGATGAGACGTCGGGGCGGCGAGGCGCAAGAGAATAGGGGACGCATGCGCGCGATACGGCCGCAGCCGCTGGAAACGGTGCACCGAAACCAGAGAATCTGTTATCAGAGAAACAGTGGTCTGGGACTTGGTCCAATTATCACGCAGGCGAGACACCGAGGTCTCGTCCGCGAGACGCGTCGTCCTCGCCGCTCTTAATTCCGACTCGCTGGAGAACCTCGTTCGCGCGTGGCGTTCACCATGAATGCTGAATTCATGACTCTCCGCGGACACGTTCCGAATTTGAAGAATTTTGCCCACTTTGTTTTCTTGTTTTCATTAGATAGACTATACATAGAAAATCAACTGTAAATTACGATCGTTCATCATGTGGTCGATTCTAATCATGTCGTGGTCTCCCTCTACGTTCTCCATCTACATTACACGGCGTATAGACAGAAATAGCTACCGTGACGACGCGTTTTGTAGTGTTTTCGCCGTCTACTAAGCGTAAAAGTGTCAGGATATGTTGAAGACAGCGAGCGACCCGATGCGAAATTAAACGCGAGCGCAAGTCATCCGAGAATGACTTCGAGAAAATGCGTCTCGCCTTTATTTCTTGGTAACGATGCGGATGGAAATTATAGCGTGACGTGCCGAAGGTATTACATGTCGATCGAGTGGGACACGATACATTCTCCATCTACGGAAAACTTTCGAGTCGTTCGATATTCGTGTGACGTATGACTGTGGAAGACGCGATGCATACAGGTGATACTCTTCGAGGAGAAAGCGCCGCCGTTATTATCAGACGAGATCAAGTGGCCCAATTTGTACCACACCGTTAAGGATCGACGGAAATGATTTATGAAAACGGTAGACGCGCTAATTGCTTGCCGATGTGATTCATCGGGTAGTGTCGTTATGTATCCGATCATGTCGATCGCTTTGTGAGGGAGCTGATTGAAATAATCTCGTCGATTACAAGAATATGAGGCAGACGCTTAATTACGATACGGCATAATGAAAGAGATCCAATGCTTATTCCTGAGGTAAGATTAACGTTAAATTAATATTTCTGAAACGCAATTTCAAATTTCGTTTATTCACTTGCACACTCATATTACATTCTGTATATTTACTTTTATAAATGTATTGTATTTATTGTATTTATTGTATATATATATTTACTTAATTATATTTATATTTATAATTAATTTTATTAGTTATATTTATCGAATTTAGAAATAACTATATTTAGAGATAAAATAACCCCCACTGTTAAATATATTTATTAAACCTAGAGCCGCTCGCTAGATTTGCAAAGGTAAACAAATTAAAACGCGTTATCGCATGCGAGTGCTCGAAGTTGTCTGAAAAGTGTTAAATCAGTTATCTCGAATGTTCGCCCAGCGTTTCTTCGCGCCGAACTGAGCGGCGCGCTTGGCTTTCGACACCATCATTTTCTCCCGTTCTCACGATCTTTTCGCGTCTTCGCGCTCGTATTATTCCTCTTTCGATTTCACTCACGTCGTTTACCGTCTCCATCGTGTGGCGGCTCTTAAAATCATGTATTTCCGTGGCGGGGTAGGCTGGACTTTTTTTCTCCGTTCTCTCCGAGAGTCTCGTTTCGCCGTTTGCCGCCGGTTCTCTTTCCTCTCGGTTCTCGTTCCACACTCTCATCCCGTTCTTCTCCCTCCACTCGAGAGCCCCGGTGTAACAATGGCTGCCCTCTAATTATCGAAAGACCGCGGCACTTTAAAAAGATCCCCGAGAGCCCATCACGGGATTCCGTTTCGTTCGCTCCTTAAAATTTCTCTCCCGCTCCCCCCACTCTCTCGTCTCCTCTTTCTCTCCAAGGAGATGGTAACAAAAACAATCAACGTAACGATCGTTACTCGTGGAAAATTAGTTTCGTCTCGCGAGAGCACCTACCGCGAATTCACAACAGCCGTTGGTCCTTCGACAGACATTTGGATGCGCTTTAAAGAGTAAGTCAGAATGATGAAAATAATCAAAGGACATTGACGTCCCAAAGTACTGCTAAACGTAAAGTAACAATAACATTACATCAATGTTATAATTTTCCACTCAATATCACTGTTACGTAAACATGTTGTATTGCATTTATATTGTTAAGTAGGAAGTTATAATATTGATGTAACTGTTACTTTGTGTTTAGCGGGTAATTAATTTAAGACTCGTCTTCCTCTATTTTTTTATTGTTTATCATAAATAGTCAGTTTGTTAGATTAGTAATTTCTGTTATAATATAATATTTATTAACATTATTAAGGATATACACGCGACAATTACTGATTATTACAAAACGCAACTTCCTGATCACCCAAGACGTGTGTTTATAGTTCATAGATGTGTAGATATACATATTACCCGAGCTTTCTAGTCAAGCTATCAGTCTCGCCACGTAAAAGACGTTCTCGAGTGCGCCAGGCGGCCAAGTGCGAGATCATGACGGCGCTTTCCGGTCGGCCGAGAAAGATCGTAGAAGGGAGAAAAGCCACGCCAATAAAGAGAAAATAGCGGCCGTACGACGAGAAGCGTGAGTCGAAATGGGCGTAACCCAAGGCGAGCTCGTTCGTACCTGTTGCTCGTTGCTTCCTATTAAATACTCTCAGCCGACCCACACTAGAAAGGAGTCGCTCACGTCTGCGTTAGTAACCAATGACTAAGAGCGAGGAATAGTTTTTTCCACCCTTTCCACACACGATTCTTTCTCTTCCTCGCTCGGTTCCTTCTTCGGAATCATCTCTTCCAAAGTCGTCTCTTCCAAAAGGGACGTTCGCGCTTAGAACCGAATGCATGTACGCACGTGCGCACGTAATCGCGACGATTGCGCGTCTTTCCGTATGGGAAACTTAAAAATCCATACTTTCTCGCAGATTCCACCAGCGGTTGATTTATGAGAGCGCGATAGGAGGTAGATTTCTAATCACGAAACTCTCACGGTAACGCTTCTGAGATTGAATTTCGAGATACAATTCATAACGTCGTCTTTAAAAATTGAATCTTTTGTCGTTGAATGTCGCTATTAGCCGTAAACCCCTTTAGAGTAAACTTCTCAATCAGCTCTTTTATTCGACTTTTTTTTCGTTACATCCTAGTTGTTCGCCCCATTTTCCTTCGGATTTCGTCGCTTCCCCTAGGCTTTTTGTCGCCCTATTTTTCTTTAGTAATATCTCTTTGTGCACTTCTATTAGCAGTTTGTATTTCGAGCAGATGTTTGTAGGGTACAATGTCTTCTACATACTAGCCAGTTTCGGCCTCCCGGCGGCATTGTATCCGCCGAGATATAAAAGATTGGGGTAGGCCTTTCGGAGCCTTAACAACGACACCGCGAAGAAAACGTGTTTACTCTATTCGGGACGAGCTCGCTATCTTAAGATATAAGCGAGTTGAAACTTTCTAGAAGATTCTCGAACGAAAGCGTTGAAGACGCTTTCTTCATAAATTTGCACAAATTACGAAAATATTTAAGATATCTTATTATCATAGCTGACTTCATCTAGATTTTGGACTGTCAATTTTCGAAAAAATCTATAATGATTTAAAGGAAATGATGAGCTATCCACTTTAATAACTTTGAGTATTTGTACCTCTATGTGTCGACCACTGATCGTCCGATTAAGAATGGAGGTATAAATAATTCTCAAATGAAAGCGTTGATGACGCTGCGTTCTTCATAAATTTGCACAAATTACGAAAATATTTAAGATATCTTATTATCATAGCTAACTTTATCCAGATTTAGAACTGTAAATTTTCGAAAAAACCCATGATTTAAAGGAAAGGAAACTGTGAGCTATCCACTTTAATAACTTTGAATATTTGTACCTCTATATTTCGATCACCAATCTTCCAACTAAGAATGGAGTCATAAATGACCCAACGTCCGTAGAGTTCCTAGCATTATGCGGCCTGAATTAGAGGTTCCCAGATAATTTATCTAAAGGCGGGATCAAGAAAATCCTTGAACTTCGCCGCAGGTGTAATGAAGCTTAAACTTTATCATGATAATGAAAACAGGTCGTTTTACAAGCTGTGATATTGAATGTCTCGGAATAGAAAATATGAGTGCATATAAAAACGACTAAATGTAATCTCTGGAATGATTAAAATAATTTTTTATACACTTTTATGTACCTTTTATATACTTGTCGATTTACTGCGAATTGTTTTAAGTGCAATATTTCACGCGTTCGCGTGTAATCTGCAAATCGTAAGGTTCATGGCAACGTATGTCGTGACGTATGCGGTGACAGGATTATTACGTCGCATTGTCTATAAAGCATCGTTAATTAAACGGTGTATAAATTACCGGCTATATCGTAAAGCTAATGATGTTCCGTTAAAGTGCTATAGCGTGAAAACTGCGCGCTCGAAATTCACGGTGGGCTGTAAACATTTTTACGGTGCCTGTCCGTTACCTGCACAAGAGAATACTCAATCGCCTCTACGAGGGAAACGCAAGAAATCACGAGAATCGACGGTAGCGGACAAAATGAATATAAAATGGGGATTGACAATGAATGCATAATGCTTGGCTTTGTCTCTTGCTCGTGTTTTATATGTACGTATATCCTGTGCGCAATGATTCAACGTAGCTTCCGGTATATTGTCGCTTCCATTATTGTCGCCCCTTGATTATAAAATTATATGTGAAATTGTAATTATTATTGGTACATGATTCTATAAAACGATTTATACGTATTCATGATAAAAATTCTATCCTACATAAACGAATCGTTTTTATAGGTTGTCTACCAAATGCATCACTCTGCTCAGCCAGACACGTTTCCTGTCATTTGTCCAGCTCACAAATAAAGTGATACAGTATTATTGTCACGAGAATAGCATCATCCGCTTAACTTCGCATTTATATTACGTTTCAATTTTTACAAGATGGTAACATATAATTTCAAGCTCCTAGAAAACAGAAATAAGAAGTCGAGATCTTCTTATTACTACACGACTAATAATAAGAAGAGAAAGATGTATACTTAAATTAAATGTGTTTTAGTCAAAGAAGAAGATCCGGCGTTTCGCGTCAGATCCTCGTCAGGCTCTGTCCTTCTTTTCGAAGTGGAGGCATATTTTGTAGCATTGCCAGGGATCGTGGTGATCATTTTATTTCTTTTTTTCCCTGTTTTGACAGTATCGGATCGTGCGAGGCATATACGTGAGAGACAGCGATCCGACTCGACGAGACCCCCTTAAAACCGAAAACATATGGCGTACAATTACGACGTAATGATATATAATTAATGGAATTCGCTCAGGGGGCGAATTTTGGTTGTTATACGGCACGCTTGTTTCTTCGAACGGCAAAGGGAATTGCGAGTCGATGTAAGCGGAGCTCAACGAGATCCGTCCTCTGAATAAAATTTTCATCGCCCGCGTGCATATACTTTATTTACCGTGCATGTATATCGGCCGCGCTCGCATTTTGCATGCCACGGGGCTATAAGAGGGCAGAAAATTGCCAAGAGTTCAACATACTAATTTCCGATGTCACGAACAGTATCTCGGCGGCATCAATAACTTCCCTGATTGTCGAACGTAAAAGAGTAAAGAAAAGAAAGGACTGGAAAATTTGGCCGAATGTGTGCCGTGAGCCGTGTATATCTCAGCTTGTTTATTATATGGTTATTTTATTTTTGACGCTCTCTCTCTCCGCCAAGTGTACCAGTCACATGTTCAACGCGGATTCTCGAATGCAATGTTTAATGATCGATTCGTTCCATGCAACGCAATGAGATAGCTCGAGAGTGACATCCTTAAAATTCCTTCTTATGAGCAATCAGCTCTCATCGCGAAGATCGTTTAGGTATATCTAAACGATCAGTATCTTGAGCGTTTTCTTAAGTATGTCGATGTGTACTAGTCAATCGGATGAGAGGCACACCTCTCACATCTACTTCAAATTGATTGGACCCGATCGGATCTCGACCGATCCACTCTCGAAACAAAATATATGATATGATCAAAGTTTTGCACGCAGATGTGTATCATTCTCGGTTTCTCGGTTATATAACGTTATGTAACGAGATAATATATTTTGTTCAGTGTTTTATGTTTTTTTAAGTTACAATTTTTTATGCAAATATAATTATCGATGTAATTATGTGCAATTTAGCGCAATTTTTCCTATTTATTTTTCCTATGTGAATGATAAAAAATCCTGTTATAACTATTATATCTTCAAGAGTTACATATTTTATTTATATTTTATCTCGAATTAAAGTGGTCAATTCGTTCCATCAGTCTGAAGTCTCGAGTATGCAGTTCATAAAGCTTTCGAGCTATAATTTGCGAAGCTGAACCCACGTTGTAAAGTTAATAAATTTAAGCACCTTAAAATGCATAGTGCCTTAAAAAAAAGTTTACAACGCAACACAATCTGATCTTCAGCTCGACGTAGGTGTAGGAATAGTCAATTATCCTGTTCGTGCTGAACGGATTCAATTTATCGAACAACTTAATCGAACTCTCAACCCAATCTTTAACATTAAACAATTCGAATTTACACCTCTGGAAATACGATTCGTTTATCCTTTTGTATTTTTAAAAACAGCATAAAACATATAATTTTATGAGAAATATTATATAAGAAATTATTATTATTTTATCTTTTCATTGTATTCTTTTGGTTTATATATACATGATATGCTTGTAGTCATTGCGATGGCTGATAAGAAAAACCATCATAATGTAATATAATATTCGATTGCATATTAAAATCAATATCTTTTCATCATGCGGAGCTGAAAGACTTGATCCATTAACATAGATATCGTACATCGAGACAGTAACAAGCGTTTGTGATTCTCGCGTATCATCGCCGTGCTATCTGACGTGCGATCGAAAATACGCAATGTGCACAAATCCGCGATGGTGATTTCGCGGATATAGATGTACGACGATCTGGCATTCGAGAGAGTATTGGCGGGCGGCGGGCAAGTAAAACTAAAACAAAACGAGCGGTTGGCAAGTAGCGAGAAGAACGACCGGGAGGATGTAACGCGGCAGCAATGCAGAGGAAAGGTAACGGGGAACCGGGTGGAAATGAAACAGAGAAGCAAAGTAGAGAGCAGGAAGAGAGTAAGAATGAAGGAAAAGAGTAAGAAAGTGACAGAGAGAACAGCGGGAGGAAAGGGAGAGAGCGAGAGAGAGAGAGAGAGAGAGAGAGAGAGAGAGAGAGAGAGAGAGAGAGAGAGAGAGAGAGAGAGAGAGAGAGAGAGAGAGAGAGAGAGAGAGAGAGAGAGAGAGAGAGAGAGAGAGAGAGAGAGAGAGAGAGAGAGTAGAGAGAGAGAGAGAGAGAGAGAGAGAAGAGAGAGAGAGA
>NW_012130079.1:2810793-2812118 GCF_000143395.1 Atta cephalotes | reverse complement strand
GAGAGAGAGAGAGATGGGGAGAACGAGAAATGAGAAGAGAGCGAGCAGGAAACAAGAGAGCAAGAAAGAGAGGTTGAGATATGCGAAGAGGTAGGATCGTAGAGGTAACATCGTAGCTGCGAGACCTGATCTCAAAGGTAGGAGGACGCGGGTTGTGGCCAGTCCATCGCGGGCCCTCCTCTCGACCGAACACGCGCTTTACTTTCTGCCCGCTCGTTCAAATTCCCATGCGTGCATGATGTGTTGCTCGTCGAACTCTCCGCGAGCAACTCGTTGAGTAACCCTCCGATCTCCGGTGGCTGGCTCCCCATGGCAGGAACTTGTAATCAGCGATCGTAGTGCCGTTGGTTATAGTGCAGATGGTGGTGGTGGTGGTGGTGGTGGTAGTGGTGGTGATGGTGGTGGTGGTGATGGTGGTGGTGGTGGTGGTGGTGATGATGGTGGTGGTGGTGGTGGTGGTGGTGCCAGTAGTGGTGGTGGTGGCGGTTACCTTGAGCACCAGGTTGTATCACACACCTTGCACAGTTACCCTCTGTTCCAGTTCTCGCACGCGTGCCAGTGTTGTGCACGCGACACGACACAAACGGATCGACGATTATATCCCACGTCTGATGATCAGCCTATAACCACGTTCGTACATTAAAAATCATTCGACAGGCACGCTTTCTTTTTTTGTTTCACCTGAACACTCTCTCTGCTCGTCGAGAGAATATTTGTCGTCTGAAAAAAAAGCTTATCGATCTTTCGGAGGCGATGACATTTCTTTCGTGTGGATGGACGATGAATAACGACGCGCAATGAACGATATAATCTTGAAGCCGTGACGCGTGAAGAAAGATGACGGTTCTCGCGAATGTCAATCTGTGGAGCGCAGGAGACGATCTCAATTGCTGGAATCTGGATCATACTGTTGGCCGCAAGGCGATCGAGGACACTGCCTCGATTTAAACGCTAATGAAACGAACATTGACCAGCGATCGTCGATGCCGATTGCGCTCTCGGCGCTATACCAAAACCGAGGGTTGCCGATCGTACAAAAAGGGAACACCAGACAGGAAGTGACGCAGAGGAGCTTCACAAGGGATATTCTTCGCGCGGCTTTGTTCGCGACGTGGTGCTCCAAGTCGACGAAGCGCGGATTCAAAAGGACTGACACGGTGGAACAATAAGACAACGAGACAATAAGAACCGGTAGCCAGAGCTCCTCTCGTCGGGAGGGTGCTCTTTGAGCACTGGAATTCTTCGTTCGAGCCAGAGGCGAACGAGTAGCGCGCTCGTCGATTGGAAGAAGAAGAGTAACCGCGAACACGTCTCTCTCTCTCTCT
>NW_012130079.1:2804369-2809558 GCF_000143395.1 Atta cephalotes | reverse complement strand
CACGTCTCTCTCTCTCTCTCTCTCTCTCTCTCTCTCTCTCTCTCTTTCTCTCTCGACTGCCGGACGATCACCGGTTTTTGCAGTTTACGCGATCTCGTTGGCGCGATCTCCGCCGGCGAAGGAGAGGATCGTTAAGCGTTTTGCGCGCGGGGGAGTGATGATGATGAGCCAAGCGATAAGTTCCTTCTATATCGAAATCGTTAACGAAACGACGGCGACGAGGATCTTCGCGGCGATGACAATCGGCCGACATTCTCGCGTGAGACGGCAAAAGATCGTCGTTCCTCGACGATAGCGCGTCGCGTGAGCTTGCGTATCTGCAATCTTGGGAGCTTGGATATAAAGTACGCCGCACCGATAATGACGGTACTTAGTTATCTTTTTAATTGGTATCTATTTGCTAACGAGACCTCGCGCGCGCGATCGTCGTTGGCTCGTTAGGATAACCGATCCACCGTTTCTTGATAAACGCGTTTACCGGCTCAGGATAGCCGACTTTCTAAGATCGAGTCGGTTGGATCGCGCCTCTCATTAAAGTGAATCGAGTAAATCTTATTTGAAGCTACATTCCACCGATACCGCGGCAAATCGTTTCGAAAATGGACGCAGTGCGCTCGCACGACGACTCCGTTACCTTCGTGATCACTGTGGGACTGTGATCACCCGCTGATCGAATTTACGGATCGCGAGCCCTCTGCGAGGTCCAGTCTCAATTATCACCGATGGAAGTACCACCCGTGGCACACGATACGCGATCGATGTGCACGATTCGAAGATACATGTGCGAGAGACGAATCGTTCAGCCGCTTAGTCATCATCACGAGAAGGAGAGAACGCCTTTCGGGAAAAGAATATTTGGAGATTGTAAACACTCGCACGGTGCGGCATGGGACCATAAAGTTTTAAAACGCGCGCAAACACTTTAAGAAAATCCAAATGTTGGCTCTGCTGTTCGGCTTTTTCGCACCTGCCCGGTACGCGCGCACGTGCACGCGAGGCTTTGTGTTCGCTATGAGGTGTTAACGAGAACGCGGAGTGATTGCAGTGATTGAAATCGCGACAAGAAACTTCTCACGACGTCACTCGAAGCAGGTGTTGGATAAACATTAGACAAAAGTTTCATATCGTAAAATACGTCCGGCAACGAGCCTGGAGTGTGAGAGATCGTGCTCGCCGAGCGGTAACGGAGACTGCACACATCACGAGATCTCACATGATTCGACTTAACAACGGAACAGGGTCGATCCCAGTTCCGAACGATCAACTTCCGGTGAGCGTCATTCATCCGCTGATCGCGGAAGCGTAAAACTTTTGTCGCGTGCACATCCGCTTTTTACATTCAATAACAACAAGGTGATTGTGATGTAAGAGATGCGTCGCGGTGATATCGCGACAATCGCGATAGCCCTTCTCATTCTTGGGCAGATCCAGGAGCCACAGCGATCGAGGTGAGAAACAGTTATATTTAGGATACTACATGGAAAGAATGATTTTACTGAAACATCTAAAAATTTAGTTAGAAAATAATCTGAAAATAATTTTGTTGGGCCATCAAAATAATTATATGTAAGAGATTTAAATATAATGAGTCATACTGT
This sequence comes from Atta cephalotes, assembly GCF_000143395.1. Taxonomy (NCBI): domain Eukaryota; kingdom Metazoa; phylum Arthropoda; class Insecta; order Hymenoptera; family Formicidae; genus Atta; species Atta cephalotes. The sequence goes on along the minus strand of NW_012130079.1, from coordinate 2,807,960 downwards.
AAAACTTTTGATGTTCTAACAACAAGCTAGAGCTAGTAATCCTACATGATTATTTTGATAATTCAATAAAATTATTTTTACATATCTAGCTAAATTTTTAGATACTTCAATAAAATCTTCTTTCCATGTAAATATCAATTAATTAAAATCAATAATAAATATTACAATAATTACGCCAATAATACGTAACCTTCGATTACATTTAAAGCAAACATTTTTTAATGATTGTACAATTTTTATATACTTGATGAGATTCTAAATTATAGTAAAAAAAAACTTTAAAGCTACCTCTTATATGCCTGCATTCATAGTCAAATCTTGTACTTCAGGCTTCCTTAAATTTATCTTTAGATGCTTAGTAGCTATGAAATAATTCGTAGAGCATCTAAAGATAAATTCAAGGAAGCTTTAACTGTAAGGCCTGACTATGAACACGGGCATTAATCATCGTAAAGTTTACTTGCATTCTATCGTCCAAATAAGACGATTTAAAATTATATATTAGGTGTAATTTTAGTAGCTATAATTGAAGGTTTTATAACAATATATTTTCTTACACATGAATAATGCGTAAAAAATTATTAATTACTAATTTCTTAGGCATCAGAAATTATTAATCAACTCGCGTTGATACTAATAGATTTATATACTTGTTTAGTTTTATCATTTCTCAGAACCTTTATGTTAATTACTTAAAAATTAAAATCGCAGGTTTGCATTGAATCGATATAGAAGTCAGAAATCGCACGACGACGCGAAGAAAAACTTCAACAAATAATCGATTTATTAACGATGCATTTACATTTTATCTACCGATAATCTCAAAGAGACAACTTGTAAGAAAGCTGTCAACATTCCTCGATTATACTACGCGGCAAGTGAAAATGTTAATCGATAGTCGCTCGAGGCTAGAGCGCATACGCAAATTGCAGCGTCGATTACGATCGCTATTCGCCGAAGTAACGAGCAAAGGGATCGGAAGGGAGATTCTCGCGAGGTCGCAATACGCGTGACTCGGACACGTGCTGAAAGTCCGTCATACCGCGTCAAAACTGAATGTTCGCGCCGACTTCGCGATAAAGTCTGACGACCATAATCGTTCTATGCACGCGACGACGTTGTATCTTTTGTGGAAGATAAAGATGAAAAAAAAATCCCAAAATTTAATTAATCTCTTAAAAAAAAAACTTTATATATTGGGTTGTCTGAAAAGTTCGTGCCGATGTTGAAGGAAAATTGAAACGCAGAAAATTTAAATTTTAGTATACATTTATTAAATTATATAGGTTAGTCGGCACGAACTTTCCGGACAATCCAATATATGCCAAATGCGTAAAAAAAGTATAAGAATATTACTTCCTTCCTAAAATCAAAAACATTAATTATCTTAATAAATATAACTATTCAAAAATTATCTCTTCAAAAATGGATATGAAATATTAGTAATTAGCCAAGTATCTCAAAAAGACCTCGAAAATTGGACGGATACACGTTGTAGATTCGAATAATAATCCCTATACGGTTCAATCGGTTAAGATTGATGGCGATTAACAGAGCTGATAGGAATTTCCTCAGCCACTTAATACTCGGTTACATAAACACACTAATGATTTAATATGCACAAGAACGGCCGTCATTCAGAGCTAATTACGGGCGTCGAACGAAATGAAACGTTTATGTAATGCGGCGCGTAACGCGTGATTGCGGACTGACCGAATTTAATGTTATATCCGTACGAAATGACCACGGAAAGTGCTTGTTGTGTTTTACGAGCCGCTTGGCTACCAGCCGCGCCACGTAATGAGCGCGCTAAGTGGATGAATGAAGCGACGATGCGACAGAGATTAAGGTCGATTGGACTATCATCGTCACACGACGGAAACGAGATCATTTCGTCGGTGCGACTGATTAAAGCCCATCTCACACATTCGGTGGGAATAAAATCATTAACCAATAAAGTAAAGAAAAACGGCAGAATTAAGCTCAATATAATTACAATGGTGGACTATACAGCTGCGTAATTTCCCGATAGCCTTTTAAACATTTTTTGACAAAATAATCGGTGATACTTACCGGAAAAGAAGAAATAAAAAAAGAAATGTTCGATTAAACTTTTAATAAATGCTATGTTTTGACACGCTCTGTCTGAGACAGGATCTGTCGTCTTGTTAAACACGTTGCAGATTATCAGAAATTAATGATGCAAGACAGAATGGTGAACGATATACAGACATCGTTGCACATCGTGTCCTCGTACAGATATCGCGTTTATTTTCAGAAATCTAACATGACAGCTTTTTAGCTGATTAAAAAAGTAATCACCGTTTTCAAAGTTATTCGTGCTTAAACTGGGAACGACATGTTTACAAATCACGAATTTGTTCTTTTATATTTGTTACAGAAATTATTGTACAACAAATTACTAAAATTTTAATTTTGTTGTCCTAAATATGTAATTGCCTTCATTGAGAAAAAAATGGTTGTAATTATCATAATTTAACTACAATTTACGGTTATTATATTTTTTGATAGAACTATAAATTAATACTAACATTATAGCAATAATAATTATAAAAACGGAATTCCTAACCATAATTATTTTAGCATGCAATTATAGCCATAAATACCAAATACTTTTGTTTCTATGTCTGTAGTTATAATCCTTAAAAAAATAATTAAAAAATATTCCGACTGGATTATTAGATGTACAACTTTGCTTCCGCCGTTTTTCTATAGATGGCTTTAGCGGTAAATGGTGGTCGAAATAAATAGATCATAGACGTCATACAATAAACTTGGGCATCTGTCAACATAACCCCATAGAAACATTAGTCGATTTGTGTCTGCATCATAAAGTTATTCTCGATTGAAAATGTCAGTTTACGAGCCAAATTCTCGTCATTTGCGGGAGGTTTTAATTTTTTGCTTCAATATGAAGAAATCTGCGGCTGAGACTCATCGAATGCTCTCAAATACTTATGGTGAGGCCGTTATTAGTGAAAGAACGTGTCGTGAGTGATTTCAACGCTTCAAGAACGGTGATTTTGGCGTCGAAGACCGGCATAGCGGTGGAAGAGAGAAGGTTTTCAAAGATGCAGAATTGGAGATATTACTTGAGCAAGATCGTGTCAAAATCAAGAAGAATTGGCACGATCATTGAGTGACTCAACAAGCCATTTCAAAACGCCTCAAAGCCATGGGAATGATTCAGAAGCAAGGAAATTGGGTGTCGTACGAATTGAAGCCGAGAGATGTTGAACGGCGTTTGTTTGCTTGTGAACAGCTGCTTGAAAGGCAAAGACGGAAGGGATTTCTGCATCGCATTGTGACTGGAGACGAAAAATGGGTTCATTACGATAATCCCAAGCGCAGGAAATCATGGGGAGTTCCCGGCCATGCTTCCACGTCGACGGCCAAACCGAATATTCACGGCTCCAAGGTCATGCTCTGTATTTGGTGAGACCAGCTCGGCGTAGTGTATTATGAACTGTTAAAACCGACTGAAACAATCACAGGCGATCCGTATCGAACGCAATTGATGCGTTTGAGCCGAGCATTGAAAGACAAACGACCGCAATACAACGAGAGACA
>NW_012130079.1:2789821-2803154 GCF_000143395.1 Atta cephalotes | reverse complement strand
GAGTTCTGTCCCGTCGGATTCATTCAATTATGAATATCCATCTCATACAGCGCGCTTGATGGTCTTCAATGAAATCCTCGAGACAAAACAATTTAGTATCTGTTTAACACAATATCTTTCGTGACGACTACACGCTTCTAGTGGCGCGTCGATGCACATCGAACCGCAGCCGGTCGCTTGCATCGCTCTCACAGCAAGTGAAAGAGTGGTGAGAGGGGGAGGGGGAGGGGAGGGAGAGACAGAGAGGGATTAAATTAAGATCCGACAGTGTTAAAGTAAGCCCGAGCTCCGGGCCGAGGCCCTCCCGTGGCGAGGATAGTGGTAATACCATTCGGTGAGTTCGGTTCAGTAGTGGAATTCTGTCTTCATCCGGTGCCGATGGTAGATGCACTGGCGCTTATTACGGTTCGCGCATACAAATGTACCAATTCGCGCGTGAAAAAAAAGAAGAGAATTTAAGAAGAAATATCCCTCATCCTGGAACTATTCTGAGCTCGGGCTCAGACTAAAGACCCGCGCAGCTCAGACCGGGGATAATGGTCATAAAAAAGCAGTGTGCAACACATATTTGCGTTGACTCAGCAATGATCATCGACGGCGCTACAAAGAGCTCCGCCAGCGGCTAAGGTTTGCTAAACAGTCCGCGTTAAATAATTGAAAAAATTCACCTTTTACTTCAAAATGTTGAATTAAATTAATTTAAATTGAAATCAATTAAATCAAATTTGAAATGATTCGCTTGTGTATGCGCCCCAAACATGAATTAAGTTAAATCATAATAGTTTAATTTCAAATAATTATAATGATTCAAATAATTCGATATATTTATGTAATAAACTTCTATAATTACTATATACTAAAGTATAGTATATATTACTATATACTATACTTCTATAATTACTATATATAAATTTTATCAATTTTTAATTTCTTGGTCTCAATAGGATCAAGAAACAAATTTTTGAATTACTATGATTATATTAAAGCGCCATGAGAATATAAATAGGGATGGTGTTTGTTGGATGTGATTTTCGCATCTATTTGCATCTTATCTCGTCGTGTCAGTGGAAACTTATCGCAATCATTCTATGAGATGTAAAACTGCCCACAAACTCTCGCAGTAGTGTCATTGTAGGGCCTTTTATCACATACTTTCACAATGCTGATATGACAAATTTGTTAAGGAAGACAAGCGACATGAGTTTCTGTCTCTTCAGAAGATATTTCTGCTTTATATTTCATTCATTAATCAAATATAAAATTTGCGAAAGAATATTTTTTTTTATTATTTATTTATGATAAATAAGAGGCGTTGTTTCAAATCAAAGAAATAATCTCTCGAAATGTCAAATTATACCGAAAAGAGAAGTAAATAATGTTTGTCTAAATATCTATCTAATCCCAAGAACACGAATAAGATTATTCTTTAAGATACATATTATTTCATGAAATGTATTAAATTATGCACAAAGAAACACAAATAAAAACACGCACATTGTACTAGTCAATTCTTCTGTAGAGTTCTTTAGGACGATACGCACAAAAATCGAGCGAAGCATGTTCGTGAAAGAATGGGAGAAAGGAACATTCGAGGGGGTAGAGGCTGGTACGGCGGGGGTGAAAAAGTTTCGACGAAGATCCAATTAAAATAACCAGTAGTCAGAAGATGTCGGTCGAAAGAGGTATAACAAGAGGAGCGAAAAAAAGAAAGACAAAAGGCGAAACGGGGAGTTGCGGTTACATAAAGGGCTCGTTTTCTGGGAGGAGAAAGGTGGGCGAGGATATACAAAAGCGGCATTAAAATATTTCTAAATGCCTGTGACAGAAGGTCGAGGAGCCGATAGTCGACAAACTGCCGCGGTATTTGCCGCGCACGATCACGTTCGCGACTCGACTGTAGAAAGGTTGAAACCTTTTGTAATAAATTGTCGCCTTTAGTACGCGAGTAGTAGCTGCCTATATTAACTTCAATAAATAAAATCTGCCTGCCTGCTTGTCTTCACTTGTATTGAAGAAAATTCACGTGGGTGGCAGCGCGATCAAGAATCCACTATAAATTCTGTCTAAATAGAGAAGCATCGAAGATATCAGACAAATATTTTTAACGATCACGAGATAAAAATTATGTAATTTTATTTTTTATAATTATATAAGTTATCAATTTAATTTTATAATTAAATAATTAATTTAATTTTGTAATTAATTTGTAATGAAATTTTCAATTTTTAATTACAAAAATAAAATATTTAATATAATATATCGATTTATTTTCTAGAAATTTGGTCTTGATTGGCCATTAAATGAAGTATCAAGAGATTTATTCGCAGAAACTTGCAGTTTTTTATCTGGAAATTATCATGATAAACTACGTAGCGGCATCACTGCTATAAGCGCGATCACGATTCATATCCTTATTAACCCCATTTCTCGAACATGAACATTAATAGATGACAACACGCATGCACGCCCGCGATAAATATATCTTCGTTGCATAAAAGACCGCCGACTGATCGAAGCGAGATAAAAATGATGCGTCGACATGACGATTTGAAGGCAATTACGTCGCCTGAGGAATCGAAAGTGATTATGAGCTTTGCGATTGATCACATATAATTATTGCGATCATAATCAAGAAGCATATGTGCGATCTAAACGCGCCTAAGAAATATTAAATATTATGCAATAAAAAACTGAACGCGATAGTTTTTTCCATAAAGTAGTATAGCGCCACGTCCATTGTAATTTACATAAAAAACTTACGCGGGAAGATGTATAAGTGAAATCATTTCAGTGAAATATTTGAAAATTTAGCTAAAGGCAGATCTGAATATTATTTTGTTGGAGTGTCTAAATTATTATGTAGAAGCATAATAGGCAATACTGCAAAAAATTTTGACATTCTATCAACCAACTTATATAATTATTTTGATGGTAATAAAATTAATTAATCTAACAAAATTATTTTCAGATCTGACTAAATTTTTAGATACTTTAACACAACTATTGTTTCTGTCATGAACAATTTCGAAATGCGACCATCATAGACTAACGAGAACAATTCATGATAGAGGAATGAAAAAAAGAAAAAAAGAATCACGTTTCTTCTTCGCGCTCACGACAGGGACGATCTTGACGAGAAGAGGAATATGCGTGGCATGAAGGGCGTGTTTCTTCATTCCGGATGGTATATGATCAACCATGAGCAATTTGCCAGGGTAGACGAGGTTATTTACATTTAAACTGGCGAACGTTTAAGTATCCTATACCTAGCGGACCATGCGTGTAACAGTCGACCAAAAATAAGCGACTGGTAATCGGGAGGATGTTATAATTACATGGTCTGTCTATATCAACGAGCCAATAAGTTGATAAAACTTAAAGGTCATTATTTACGTGATATTTCGATTAGGGTTTATAGAGTGGTACACAGTGCGAAAATTATATGCGCGCAATGGAAAATTCTATCTACTTTCGTAACATGAAAAGTATCGACACTCAGCACTCGATTACAAATTCATAGAAAATTATGCTAATGATGTGATCGAGCGAAATCACTTGGAGGACCGGCAATTTTGATCCTAGGATTTTCCTAACGGTTAGTCCCGGCAAAAGGATTATATCGACTAACTTTCCCGCCGCGTATTCTATTAGGCGGAAACGCGGGCAAGAGTGTGTATGTTCATCGTGGATGGCACGCACAGGCTTTTCGAAGTGACAAAAGTTTAATGTATTCAAACTTAAAGCGCAACACGTTTCGGTCGATTACAACCGAGCGCGCCGGATAGAGAGAATGCGCCACTGGATAATCACTATAATCCACGCTTTCATTATAATTATCACCGTTTATTACGACAGATACTCTACCGAGCGAATGAACGATCGAGCGAGGGAAGCTATCCCTAGCTCGGCACGATCGTTAAGTGCACCAAATCTAATTAACTTTAATCCGTCGTAATTACATCGACAGCCGGTCATTACCGATTTGAAACGGCACGGCGTGACGCGTTTTACGGCCATTTTCGTTTGTTTGCCCGATCGCTTACGGTAATAACACCTTCGACCAAACGAATCGCGTATGTTTTCATGAAATTAATGTACACTTTTACAATAAGCTGATTGCGCCGGTGCCATTACGATCTAATTAATTTTGAAAGTCACAACAGGATAAACAAGAAATATTTTTTTTAATTTGATAAGCAAGAAATTGATTTTAAAAACTTGATTAGGGGGCACTTAAAGAATATGTTTTTAATATACTGTTTAAAGGATTTTTTATTATTCTTTTTAACAACTAGTTCTATATCGCTGACACTGTTGACATATCTCGTACAATCAACAATCTTGTGTATAAGGACAAAATGGGGAAGCCGACCGATAAATCTTTAGGCGCCAGGCTTGAGATTTTTGCCACCTCTCTGTGTGTCAAACCCTTCCTAACAAAAACACTTTCGGCACTACCTACCTAAGAGATCAGATTTCGAAGATACCTACGTTAACAGTCTAGATAATAAAATATATACCTGCTTTCGATCTTTTGGATCCCTAAAATAATACTAATAATGCTTTATATTTTGTTGTTTTCACATTCTTATTTTTTAGGTGATTATCAATTTTTGTTTTAGTGATTATAAAAAAAATACAAAAAAAATTAATTTATTAATTCACTTACTGCATAATAATAGTACCGAAAAAAAGAACAAAAATTACCCAATTAATATATCGCTTCTGTTGGTTACATTATTAGTAACGCTAATGATTTTTCTTAATAATATTCCCTCACGAAATAGTATTTTTCCAATGATGGAAAAATAAATTTTATCGATAGAACTGAATGATATGGATGAGATCATGTTTTGCTTGGTATTGATTGGCTCGATCTTAGTATTGTGAAGGAGGGGAAAGAACCGGAAAAGAACCAGGAAAAGAACCCGAGAAAGAACGAGAACGAAAAACATCTTCCCACAAAAGAAAGAATCCATGCCGTATTTTCTTTACATAGCGACATTGGCGACAATGACGATACTGTCAGTTAATACGAATAAATATATCGTGTCACTTATCTTAACTATCTATAGTATCTATAATAATACTTATATCTATATCTGTAATATCTTATATCTATCTTATATCTATATATAATACTTATATAATACTTATATCTATGACTAATACTTATACCTATTGATTGTAATGTATCTTCAAGTTAACTACTAAAATTTTATTTTTAATTTCTCATTTATTTGCTCTTTATTTCAGACAAACTTGATGTATGTGTGTACATATTAAGGGAAAGTTTTTTATAATTTTATTTAATATAGAAACTTGTTTCTTTAATTTAATCTAATTAACTTATACTGTAAAAGTATACTGAGTGTTTTCCAACAATGTATACAAGTAACATAGTGTAACACTGTGTCTTACACAAAGTGTTCCAACAGCATTACACTATTCGACACTGTAAAAAGCTAAATAATAAGCATGTAAAATATGTCCATGTTACCAAATTTTGTTACCAAAGTTATTTGGTAGCCATACTTATTAATAAAACTTTCAAAAATTACCAATTCTGAAAAAATTATAACTTAAATCTAAATAAAAATCATAAATTTATTATTGATGCGTTAAATATAATTATAAGAATAAGAATGGAAGACTACAATGTATTTTAGTTTTACACTATGAAACTAAACTGTATTTCAACAAATATCTTATGCACAGTGAAACATAATGTTCTGTGTTTTAACTGGAAAATAGCCACTATTGTTACTATTATTATTTGTGTCTCCTTTTTATTGTAAACTGTTATATTTTGTATTTTGTATTTTTTAATATTCCATTCAAGAAATTAATATCAGGTGCCATCTTCCAAGATTAAGGTACAGATTTATTTTGTATGTATTAAGGATTTGATATTCCTATAATTATTTATATTTAAAAAAATCGTTTTTTCCCAGTTCCAGGTTCTTTCCTCGGAAAAATTCCGGGAAGGTTCTTTTCCAACGATTTAAATTTCTCGAGAAATTAACTTACTCGGTCTTTTAAACCATGATGACATCGAAGATCTGGCGATGCTTTTAAAATCGCATCCTTAACTGTGTCGTTTAGCCGCGTCTCTCCTCACGTCTATCCCGCAGAATTCGCGACTATATGCGCGTGCATATCGCTCTTAACTTTTTCCTATAAAATCGAAACAGAAAAGCCGTAAAGACATTCTCGTTGACGTTAGTCACTGCGCGTTCTATCGAGCGCGATAGAAGTTGTCGATTAAATCTCCTGCATCATCGTAAATCAAGTTTCAACACCATCGTCGATGTTCCATCTTCTTCTACCATGCAAACAGTTGTAGGATTTTTGTAGGTTATCTCGCCAGTAGCAACCACGTTCGCGATAGTCAGTGGGACATATTTATAATATAATATATAAAAGCGTTCTTTGCTTTCCCTCCCTATCTTCCCTCAAATATCTTCAAATACTTTTCCTCCGCTACAACGCTAATGGTATTCTGGGAATATCGTGTCATTTAGAGATTAAATAAATCGTATTTTATTTAATTAATAAACAAGGAGAGATTTCTTTGCATTGCGTAATGTTTACATAGAATTTCAATGTACGGTGTATATATAAATTTTTTATACAAAATTTTTTATACAAAATTTTTATGTGTTAATTTTTATAAGATATTAACATAATTTAAAAAAACAATGATTTTTTTTCACATGATTAGATTTCTTCATTTTTATATATTGTATTATATAATAGAGTATATTGTAAGAGGTCTCTCAAGATTAAAAGTTTAATAATTTACAAGAGATATATAAAGTAATCCTGTAAGCAAAAAAACATATTGAAACATTCCAGTAACATTGCAACAACATTGAAGATTTAAATTCGTATTGTTAGTGATTGTCAGTATTGAGTCTGAAACACAATTAAAAGTACAATAAAAAAATAACAGGAAATAACAAATTTCGATCTATCAGACATTGTGTAATATGGTTGAAATCTGTTATTACCTGTTCCTATTCGTTGTGCTTTTCAATTGTATCTCAAAGGCTTTAGTAGTAACATTAATAGAAGAGAGGAGAATTGTGAAAGACATAGCAAGATTGTAGTTTGACAACGAGTTCCTTGCTGCTATCTAAATCTACCGCGCGTCCAGAGCCCACGTCGCTTTCAAGTGTATCTCTTCCGATCACACGTACCGAAATGCCAGACCCGTGACCTCCGTTATTCCTCTACGCTATCTATTTATCTCCTGCCATCGCGTACTCTATTGCACGTGAGCCGCTCGCTCGAGTCAGTGAAGTCAGTTCTACTGCTCTCGGAACCGTGATTCGCGAGCTTGTCTCTCATCCACGTTTCATACGTATCCTCGTGCGTCTCTCGGTCATGTCCCGATAAGCCGTATTTCGGTCTGCGGCGGTACTTTAATGAGCTGATCGTTATCGAGACATTGAGTCGTTCACATGAGTCATTTCTGTGGTACGGCATACGCATCCCGCTATATCGCGGTCTTCCACAAAAAGACACAGCGGTTAACGTGATCCGCTTCCAAATCAACTGTACGTCGGATTTTGCCGTTTACAATGGCCGGGAGACAACTTCAATCAAAACTACACTACCTCGAAATTTTAAGCTCATGTTCTAAGCCGATTTGATACGCATGTTTTCTTGGATGAATCACGGTTGCCATCTTTAAACCAGAAATATACAGAAAAATGTAAGGCAATAAAACGTAAGCAGTAAATCAGTCAGTCACAATAGAGAACGTAAGATAATAACCGTACTGCTTATATCTTATTACTTTACGTTTTGCTGGGTATTTCTGGCTTTAGACTAGTGTTTCGTTGGAGATCGATAAATATTGCTGAAACTGAAATCTTGTAGTGCTCTCTTATCCAAAAAAATAAGATTTGACCTTCCTACCGAAGATACTTTTCAAAAACGCACTTAAAAAAAGATCATCAAAATTTGGAGTGGTTAGTCGGAGATTTTTTTTCGCATCCCGGAGAACCGAAGCTTCAGTCAAAAAGCTAAAATTTCTAAATCGAAGAGAAGTGACAACCGTGATCATAACAAGATCGAAAGGGAAATCATTCATGTCTCTATAATTATTGTAGAAATTTAGCGTTATTATTAATAATAAATATGTATACGATATTAATTCCCCCATGCAAATACATTTTATTAAAGTTTATTTTCTACGCTACAAACATCGCTTTCACTTTCTCTGCCACTCACCTACTTGTCTATTGCGCTGTTTTATTTCCGCGGATAATAAAGGATATACTCGATTTGCCGAGGACTTTCTTCGTTGTCGATCGCGACTTAGTGAATAGGTATAACGTCCTCCGATCGGTAATAAAGGTCGTGCCTTGAATTAAGCGCTTCGTTAAACTCGAACCTTCGGCTTTATCACGCTTGCTCGGGCACGTCGACGTGCTGCAAGCTGTAAAGCCCATTGGCATAAAGCACGTAAGTATGTACACGTATATACCACGTAAGTACACTCGTGCGCATATAACTGAAGACTACTCGCCACTCGTGGTTTATTCGCTGTCCCACATATTATGCGACACGACGCATTCATCATCGAGCCAATCTTAATAAACAATCGGCACTACCTACATTCACGCGCATTGATTACGATTTCGCGGAACTTGCCGAAATAAATCTAATGTCAAACGAGATTTCAAGCGGCTTATTCTAAAATACCGTACATATGTATGAGCTAAACTTCTTCTTAACGTTTCCGAAGTTTCTATTCTTATTCCAATGGCACGCGCGCGCGAAATGAAAATATTATCTTTTGATCGTACAATATTATTGACTACTAATAAGCACATCTCATGCGTAAAATCATTGCCAAGTAAAATCCAAACAAAACATAAGTCATGTTACTCGAAGGTCTTTTCAATCAGCTACACTGAAAGAAAAGATTGGTTGCTACAACAATTTAGATAGTAAAATATGGCATAGTATTTTTATATGTTGCAGCAATCAGTTTTTGGTTGTATTGTGACTTATTACTCTATTTAAAACAGACAAATAGTAAAAAAAATAGTAGTAGAGGTTAAGAATATGGAGATTGAAACAAACGTTAAAAATAAAAGCGCTCAGAATATATAATACTTATCTACGTGACATCTACAGAATCTACGGTGTGTTCAAAAATACCATTCAGCATTTATATGGTAGATAGTACACATACTAAGTAAGAAAAGCCGTAGTGAATATAGGTCGAAAGCTCAACCATTTCTGAAATATTAGGTGTAGTAAAAAGAAATCCATTATTTTTGCATGAAATTGAATGGAAAAATAATGGATTTCTTTTTACTACACCTAATATAAATAATTTTATTTAGTAGTATCATACTGACTTATTGTCTCTTCTATGTATTGTATGTAAAAAGAGAGAAATTGAGATATAAATAATACCGTAACCTATTCGGTAGAATTACAGGTTCAATGAGGTGATTTTCCATAATGCCCATCCAATCGTATCTATCTAATTGATATCACTTACTGATACCCGGTGAATTTTTATTATGTATAATTGAATCAAAACATTCAGAACACGGTTTGTGACAATATAATACAAAATTTATATCTTAGAAACAGTTGAGTTTTTCACCTATATTCACTAAGGCTTTTTTTACTTAATATAGTGCGTACTATAAAACTATATACTTATACTACCATATAAATGCTAAATGATTTTTTTAACACCTTGTATAAAATATTGCAGGATATATTTTCTTGAAGATTATTAGTAATAGGAACAAAAAATTTCTTACTAACTCTTGCTCGCAAAAAGGCAAATTAATTCATGCCAGATTTCCTCCGGCACGCATATAATATATAATCTCTATTATGCAAATGGAAATATTTGTGGCCGATTTGAGTGGAGGTTAAACCGATCATCGTCGACGACGATCATCGTCGTGGGTGGCCGGAGGCGGATCCAGCGGTAGCACAAGAGCCGAATGCTACCAAGCGTTCTCTTCATCTTCCTTTATCTCTCTCTTCCCTTGCTTTTTCTGCCCTCTCTCCCTCTTTCTCTCTCCCTCTTACTTTCTATGTCTGTCTTTCTCTCTCTTTTTTAGCTCTTTTTCTTGCAAGACTGACAGACGAACATATTACGCGGTCTACGTGCATGTAATTATCACGTCAATGCCTCGGATTTTCAAGTCTCTCAAGAGCCTCGCGCAAGACACGCTCTGGATTGATTGAGAAATCTTCCCTGTCATTGAGGTGCTTGCCCCCCTCTCTCCCCCCTCCCCTAGGTGTTATTCCCCAGGCTTCTCCTACTCCTCTAATTTTGCGTCGTTTCGTCGATGATTCTTGCTTCAAGCCGCGTAGTGACTTGCAGAATTCATTTGGCTCACTACGCGTGTCACATATATGACTTTAATATTCTCCTCGCTTACAATAGAACAATAGATTTTGTACAATACGAACCAGATGACACAAGAAAATAAATAAAAAAAATAATAGTATTGTATTATATTTACACCGATATATTATATTCAAAGAGAGAAAGAGAGGGAGAGAGAGAGAAAGAAAAGGAGACAGAAATAACACGATATAATTTTTCATAATTTTTAAAAATATATTTTACATTTATTATCAATACGTCTTTTGTGAAAAAATAGTATTCCAATTTTTTTAAATGTAACACTCGGAACTTTGCATATCTTCATACTGGGCGTACCGGAAGTGTTGGCGCGCGTCACACATTAAAGGTAACTTTGCAAAACCCTCGCATCTCGTGCCGGGGCGTTCGATCGATGAGGCGACCCGCAATTTCTTTTGTCAATCGCATAAACATAGGCGCCTCTCTTGATACAACGAGAGAAGAGGCGGGTGGGAGGGAAAGGTAGAGAGGAACTGGTACTTTAATGCGTGGCTATGATATGATAATGTGCCAGTACATGGGATTATGTATATAGGTTCATGTATGATAATTTGGCGAGACAAAGCCGCATTGTCGAGACATAAATTGAATCGCTTCTCTCCTCTCTCCGTCTTTCTCCCCCGTCCCTCTCTTCCTATATTCTTCTCCACCCACCCTCTCCCACTCTGATCATCGGAAGAAACGCCCACCGCGGAGAGGGACACACTTGCTGCACACCTCGATACTACACGAGTAAAGAGATTTTTTTCTCCTCTCTTTTCACACAAAAGGACGTGAATATTTTTTAAATAATATTTACTGCAACATACAAATGTTCTCGATGAGGAGACCATAAATATTCTAAATATTCTAAATCAGAAATAGTACTACTAGTTGACCTAATATTTTGATCTTAAATCCGATTTAGAGATGATAGATTATAGTTTTTTTTCTTTTTTTTTTAATGGAAGAGTAAAATAATTGGTCATCAATCTCTGTAAGTGAATAGAATCTTAGTTTTGATAAATTAGCTCAAATTTAATAGTTATCAAATATTTTGCTAAGACTTGATACCCCGTTATAATCGTCTACCAATTTATCGCACAGCTTTGCGAGGCTGACCTCATCGCAAAATAAGCAAGCAGGATTCGCAGAAGTGGTACATACATCACTCGCAAACATATGAATTACAAAGTTTCAAACTGGTTTCCGCGGTGACAAAGGCAGCAGACTCCATCTAGACCATCGACAAAAATAATTTCATTCACATCTTGGACACGCGTATATTTTTGTTTGAAAAAAAAAAGAAAGAAAAAAATTAATAAAATTATTACGCACAAGATTACGCGTCGGAGGGGAAGATCGCCTTTCCTGGTTTTTGCCTTGCCGAGGTCAAATGTCAGATTCGTCGGTTTTAAGGGGCGTGGTACCCACGTATTATTATGGTCCACACAATCGTCGGTGACCAGATTGCGTCGCGCACGATTCCCAAGCGCGAATTTACAATCCCACGCTAATCCACGTAAAATTATATTTCAGCTAACGCTCATTCCCGAGTGCCTCTGCTGCGACAAACGCGTCTCGTATTTTTGCTGATTAACCCTCTTTCGTCGATCTGATGCTAAGTTATGAATTTCCGGTGATCGCTCGAGTAGACTCCGCCCGATCGTAGTACTGTCCGCTGTATGGTGTCGTACGTGGGAGGAAATTTTTCTCATATCGTTTCTCCGCACATAGATTTCCCAATGGAAATAAGTATCTAAAGATATTAATTTGCATATATTCATATTTACGCGTGCTATCTTAAAAGGTATAGATACTAATCTCACTTAAAATATACACACAGTTTGGCAATATTATAAAAAAGCAAAGATAATTACACAATCGCGAATACAATTCATTCTACATAAATCGTTCTCGACTTTAAACGATGAATCATGCAATGGTTCAAGTTATAAAAAATTATTTCCATTACATGCGGAATAACGAAGCGGAGAGAAAGAATTCGGCATGCAGCAACTGGAAGCAAAAACAAAGGCTGAGCGAAACGGACGGAATAGCTTTACGGGAGGAAGACTCCGATCTTTCTTGGGCATGAAAATCGTAAAAAAAATTAGACTTTCAAATACGTCTCGTCTTTCTGGACCACCTCCATACGCGCAGCCAACGGTCGGTATAAGTCGTACGTACGACCGCAAAAAGCGGCCAGAAAACTGCGGTGGATGACGAATGTCCCAATGGCGAGGGCACCACGGCGATTAGCATAATTCCCATGTTAACATTTAACCCGGCCGGCCCCGAAATCTCGAAATTGGACGAGCTCTCCGCTACACGCGTGGGAATCTGCACGGATCGCTCTACCGCACCTGAGAAACCAACAGATATGTTCGCGCCCAGATAATATCGCGAAATTATGTAAACCATTCTCCTTTTTTTGACCCCTATATCTCCTTCTCTCCGTTCTTGTTTACCATTTCATCCATTACTTATTTCCTAATCCAGATATCCGAATATAGACATCACAAAGTTCAGGAGAAAAAAATGGAAAATTTTTATTTAACCACAAGTTAAGATATGCGATCAAGTCCAAAACTAAAAAAATCTGTACAAAAAAAATTGTTTTAACTATTTTACTACGTATATTATCTGAAGATGGCTCAATACAAGAGCCGAAACATGTAAAAATTTGTAGAATTATATATTTATTTGAAATTTAGTAATGTAATATATTTCACGTCTTAATAATTTTTACACTCATTTTTGTTAAATCGACTCTTGTATGTCCTATAAATATAACTATAAATATTATATATAACTATAAATATTTTAGAATGTATTATGTTTAGATACTTTCAATAAAACAATTTTTAAATTATATAAAACGATATAAGATTCTTACAATTAGTATTAAAAGCAATAAAATGATTGTATAGGGCC
>NW_012130079.1:2767541-2789600 GCF_000143395.1 Atta cephalotes | reverse complement strand
TGATTGTATAGGGCCTATACAATTATTTTATTGCTTTTAATACTAAGAGTCCTATATTGTTTTATATGATTTAAAAATTGTTTTACAGGATTTAATCAATTCTACGAAAAGATTAGTATTGCTGAAGTATCTAAAAGTTTATCTAGATATAGATATCTGGAAATAATTTTGAATCGAGTGGCTTGCCGCTTAGTGCGGTTGACTCGCGATCTATAGATCCGGGTTCATCCCACTTGTGTCCATATATGCGATTTTTCATGTTTAAAGAATTCCATCTGGTGATTTAAGGGAATCATCAGCCGGAAATTTCATAAGAGAGATAGGTCCTGTCCCATCTTGGGATGTTGCGCCATCCTTCTTTGGATACTTCGGTGCCGTGGTCTCCTATATGGTCCAAACAAAATTATCTAAACATTTAGAATATAAATGTTTAGCAAATTAAAGTACCAAAAAATCTAAGGGAGTAGAAATCAACGTGGTAATTAGTGCGAAGAGACAATAGAAATTCATATCTAATATCATTATATATTAGTAGCTACCGCGGTGACTCCTACTTCCCTGAATTTTTTGGTATTTTAATTTGTTAAATTTTTCAGGAGTCTAATTCTATTACCGTTTGATAAATATTTATATACTTTCAGTAAAACAATTTTTAAAATCATATAAAACAATATAGAACTCTTACAATTAGTTAAAAAATTAGTTAAAAGTAATAAAATGATTGTATAGGGACTATACAATCATTTTAATGCTTTTAATACTAAGAGTCTTATATTGTTTTATATGATTTAAAAATTATTTTACTGAAAGTAGCTAAATATTTATATTCTAAATATTTAGTTAGATACAGAGATCTGAAAATAATTTTTTGGATTGAACCCGGATCTATAGATCGCGAGTCAACCGCACTAAACAAGCCACTCGACACTTCAAAATTATGTTTAGTTTCATATCTAAATAAACTTTTACATACTTCAGCAATACTAATCTTTTCGTAGAATTGATTAAATCCTATTAGGAACTATCGTCATAGACAATGAAACCTGTAATGTACACGTCATCCTACCGATATCTCGTACCGATCCGCGAGATGAGCGAGACGGGACAGGATTTATGTGAAAGGCCACAAAATTTCTCACCCCTATCTCGAGAAAAGTTGCCATATAACGCGCACGACAGCGACGTTTCTCACCGTGGCATCAACGCCGATCTTATCTCGCACCCTTCGTAGTCTGCCGATGGATCCTTTTAATTAGCTTCGACTAAGTATAGGACTCTCTCCTCTCAGTTAAACCTGTACGAATCGTATCCGGTAATATCTTCCAGGTCAATAACATGAGCGCTTTGAGAGCGCGAACACAAGTTGACCAGGCTCCTCGCGTCACACAATGGGACACTTTCTGGCGATGGACATTATTTAAAAGTGAGAAAGGAAAAACGAAACCATTAGGACGAAAGGCTCTCCTATAATTTAGATAAACATGTCACGTGCTTTACGTATTTCTCTTATGGTTTCTTCGGAATGCTTTATATTAAGGTATATATATAATATAAAAGTTTAACGTATAACAGGTGTAAAACAATAAGTGCATTAAAAATTATATAAATTATTTTTATATAAATAATTATATAATTTTAGAAATATAATTATTCAAATATAATTTTTCACAACAGCTTTTAATAGCAGTTATGATAATATAGTGATAACTTGCTGTTCGTTGTAACTAACGTAAAAATATTTAAACAAATAAGAATAGCTAATTTAACAAATTATCGATTAACAAGGTCATACAGAGCGCGCAATTAGCGGGGTAATCGTAATCGGGACCAGCACTCTGATATAATTAACGTGTCAGGCATTGTATTACATACAGGGTTCAACGAGAAGATGAAGGTAGCCATAAGTTGTGCGTGTGAGAAAAATAAAACTTATTACTGAAAGAAAATTATAATTGAAAGATCAAGACGGAATATACGATTCTATTTAAGCGAAAATTATCGAATGACAAAGAAAAATTGAGAAAAGACAATTTGTCAAATGTAAGAAAACTTCAAATTTTATTTTCTGCAATTTATCAAGCCTACGATGATGCTATTTCACTGCATGAACATTAAAAAACCTGCATTTTATCGTTCGTTATTCCCTTTCGCCCTTTTATGTCCAAAAGAATTTGCTATCGTAGGGTTAATTTAAATCGTATTCAATGCTAATAGGAGGTGAAGTGTCTGTGATTCTTCATGTGCATCAGGACAACCTACGCGACGCACTGTACACGAATCTCAAAGCGTGACGTCGTGCGGAATGGAACGACATTGGAACGCCGGAATTCAAGACAGTGCCGAGGCACACATCAAAAGTATTACGTGTAATATTTACTGTATCGACAGATGTGACGCGTGTACAGTGCAATCGTCACGAGAATCATCCATAAGAGTCATTCGTAAAACAAAAAGTGTTTAAGATATTTCATTTTGATAGAATAAAATTATGCTATTAAAAAGTATAATAATATTTTTCGCATTATATATTATAGATATATATTAAAAATTTGTTAAAATAATCATTTTACAACTTTATCTTATAATTTCTCAAAATCACAGCGCATGTAAATAAAGTATTTCTAAAATCAAAATCGGATTCGTATTATTTATGTCATTTATGTGTATACTTATATAAATGATGCTATATAAATGATGCGTTGATATAACATTGTATAAACTCTCAATATCTTTGCAAACACACAGAATAATGATGCTCCAGAATTAGATAAGAAACTTTATCTAGTTTATTAAGGTAATGGATCTATGAAGTGTAATATTGATTTAATTTTATCGATTTGATTGTAAATTAAATACACACACATATATATATATATATATATATATGTGTAGAGAAAGCATCATTTGATACATATTTAATCAACTGTCATAGATCCGTTTCAATAAAAAAATACTTATCACTCACCGACCGATGCGCAACAGGAATTATTTACTATGTTGACTATGTTGATCTATAACATACCAATATAAAATTTAAATTACAACAACGCTTAAAATAATCAATGTTTTAATGAATAATTATTATTATGTATCAATGACATTTTTTTATTCGTCTTTCGATCAGATATTTATTGAAATAATTATATCATTTCCGAAAAAATCTTTATATGAATAAACTTTTATAAAATATTAGAAAACTTTTTCTCTAATCATTACTTTTAAATCTTCAAAACAATTAAAAAAAAACGAAAAGGAATAATCTTATGCAAATAAAAAATAATACTCACTACAAAGTTTTTTCGCCGGTGCCCGATGTCTCTCCAAGACCTCCTTCTCCTCTCCAATTGTCTCCAAATCAAAGCTCTGAAAAAAACCAGGACATGATTATTTTCTTCTTCAGGTTTGAAAAAAGTAATTAAATTTTTATTGAAGTTTGTTAAATTATCAGCTATTAGTCTCATAATCAGCTATAAATAATCAACTATTAGTTTCATAAGTGATCATATCAGCTATATATACAATATAGGAAATCTGGAGGATTCAATAAGCACGCCATAAATATGAGAATCAGATACGTAACGATACAATTTGCCGCATGTATAAGCGTGTATAAGCGTGTACCTGCTTAGCGCACTGACTGCTAAAATAGCACACGCAGCTCAGCGGTAACAGCTCTGACCCACGCATATACGGCGTATTCACGGCGAGCAACTTAGTAAATTCTTAATTCTTATCTAGGTGTATCGCGCGCGTGCATTGAATCGCCGAGTCGGCGACGATCAAGTCGTATTCATCCGCCGACTTATCGCTACGGATTAAACTTAAATCAGCGTAAATCGCTGTAACTTCATCGGAAAAGTGCGATCTCCGCTAATTACAACCATCATGACGAGTCGTCGCGTATGCGTTTCCCACTTCCTTTTCAACTTTCCTGAGCACGAGCGCCGTAAATCTTACGAGAGAGCTCGATAAACGGACGAGTCACTTGCACCACTAAGCGCAGTCGATACGATGAAATATAGCGGTTAAATCGGCGTATTAAGATAAGTACTACTCCGGTTTAAACATAAGGAAGTTAAGGAAAGCAATAAAAGATGCCGAGATAAGTTGAATCGTGAGGTAAGACAATTAAGAAAAATCTATGTGCTTCCCGTTTCATATCAAACGATTTCGTGAGAGAACAATTACGAAGCTAATTAAATACCGCATTAACAATCTCCAATCATGCGTTCAACCATACGTTCTCCAGCAAAAAAATATTTATCTCTTTTTGAACTTTTTCCATGCCCCCGTATATACGCAACAAAAAAAACTTTGGATGAACGCGGGCAATTACAGATCTATCAAGAAGCGATTATCGATGACTCGTCGATGACTCGATTCTTTGAACTGCAGGGAATCACTCTCTATCGGAGGATCGTAGGTCGATCCAGTAACATTGTAAGTCACGTCCCTGCGGCACATTTAATTCCATAGTAAGAAACGAGAATGGGCGTATCGAATCTCGACGAAGTAGTCATCGTAACCAGAGCGAAAGTATTCTGAATATCGTTGTGGCGAGCACTATTGTTGTGCAACGAGTCAGACCTATCCCAACGAACATACGACGGGCATATACAGGAACGCATTTATTTATAAATCAAAAAGTAATAATAAAATTAAGTAAATCAAAAAATCTATCTCTTTTCTCCCTTTACTTTTAGTGAAAATTAAATAATAATAAGTAATAGAAAAAGAATACAAAGTATATGAAAAAGATACAAAGTATATTGTTTGACGTATTCAATTAATATTCATAATGAATAAAAGATTACAATGTTGACCTTTCTCAGATAGTTTATTATATATAGATTTAATTGAACGAGTATTAAAACGGTAGAAGACGTAAATCCGCCCCTGCAGATATTCTTCCAGTGATTTTTCGATTAGTCACGGCATATCGAGTACTCGAAACCCATTCGCCATGGGCCGTCGAGTTGAAATCTCGTCAATAAAAGGAACTCGGAGTGCGTTACGCGTCTAACTAGCGACCCACCGAGGTGTCCCCGTAAAAAAAGTGTTTCAAAGATTTCATGTCGGATAAGCATCTATCACATTGTGAATCCCTCGGACCCACGGCGGTGTGTATCTCGAGTGTCTTTTTGACACTGACGGACAAACGGACAAACGAATAAAGCAACAATGGCTCGTTTCGAGCGTGAAGTTGAATGAATTCTGTCAGAATGACAATCAATGATACAGCGTTGTGCAATGAAACATTATCTCTCAAGTAAAAAAAAAACATGCAATGGTATTTTTCAAACGATTTGAAGAATTCACAAGTTTCATAAAGAAGAGAAAAGGAAGATTGATTTGAAATTAAAATAAGTTGAAATGTATTTTCTTAGATAATTATAATTCTTGGATAATTAATTCTTCGTTGAAGATTGTACATCACGACCTCCACATTCTCGTATACAGAGTTAAACGTACATCATTCGCGACGCGGGAGAGATTTCACATATCTCGTATTTGCGATCGTGAGTCATGAATCTGCAGATAAGGGAATGATACATATGTCTTGTCCTCATAGATTTTATGATGAAAAGAACGTGTCAGAACTGACAATAAGGTATTTATAAATTTTATTTTTTTTAGCAAGAACGTGACAATATATAAAAATACACAAAGGATGTGAAATAACGCAAAATCTAAGAAAAAATGTAATGATATCAATTAATTTTGTATTCAAACAAATCATATTATTCTTTTTAAGTATTGATTTCAGAACACTTATTATATAATAATATAAACCATAATGATAAAACAATAATAATTATAAAAATAATAATTATAATTTTTAATAACTCCGTGATTAAATTGATAATAGAAATACAGTGATCAAATAATCATTGATTTTTTTTATTACTTTTATAAAAATTATTGATTTTATCATTAGAACATATTATACTGTCACATTCTCTCTAACATTTAGTATAATTATCACGATTTATTTTGATATAAAAATATTTAAAAATGCATAATATATCGTTTCCTTGATTAAAACAACGTGTGAATGATAAAAGATCCTCGATATAATCGCATTAATTAAATCGAGCTTGCTTGGTTTTATCCGGCTACGTCAGATTTTGATGTATAGTGACTTCAGCAATTATTAAGTGCTGCTACCTCTTTCATTTTCCCTTTTTCTAAGTATACCCTGCGATAAATGCAATTGATCATTCAGATGGTATTTATCCATGCCTTGCAATATCTCCTTACAATGTAAGTGAAACTTGAAAAAATTATGACTATCTATTATCTCGTATAACTGGAATATTATTTGAAAAATTTAAACTCGGCTTTTATCATATATAATTATCAAAGGTATTTTCTATTATTATAAAATAAATTAATTCACATTTATTTATTAGTATTGAATCTCTCTCTCTCTCTCTCTCTCTCTCTCTCTCTCGATTTAAATTTTTGCCGGTAGTTTTGTTGTTGTCGAGAAGGTGAACAATTTTTTGTAAAAATAGAGATTTCTTCGCCGTTTTCGTTTCTACATGGCGCTCGTAGTGAACGACCATTGGTGCAGATATCATCTTCGATATCATCACGCAAGATATTATGAAGATTTACAGTTATTCGAGTAAGCGAAGCGACGCAGCGTTGTATTATATCCAAGATTCTTGACGGAACCCCCGCGGTGTCATACGCTATCAAGATATCATCGAAGCAGAGCGCCAAGACATGCACTACTGATATTCTCGTATCTATGCATCTTTCTATGTCAATTTCTATAATCTAGCGTGTAAGACAGCATTAACAGATACCTATAACCACTACAGATTATTCGAGGGATTTATGTCAAGTCAACTCATTCCTATATGTGGGAGCAAAAGTAATAATAAAATCAAAATTTGCATTATGATTACGAGTATACTTTACTTTTTTACCATTTTTTGGAATTCAAGTTTTTAATTATAGTTTACTTTTTTAAAAATAATTTATCGCTTGAAAACTATACGATACACCCTTCTCTTATATGCTGATATTATCTAGAAAGGCCCCCATTCTGACTTCTGCGGCTAACCACACAGAAGTTGCTTTTAAAAAATGCAACCGCGACTAGATGAATCAGTGGATCGTGACTCATACATATCAAAAAATGTCGGCATCGAGAAATTGAGACGTGCAAAGTAAAATCGATCATGGAATAAAACCAGATTGGAATATTAGTAGTGCTTGCAAATATTGCGCTACATTTTAGATTATATATCATTTACGAGCGTAAACGCGAAGGGGTTCAATATTTCTTACTCGAAAATTAGTCTTGAGGGAGTGCCTTAACTGAAACTAATAATGCTTAATAGGCTCTTTGCTACTATAAATTGATACACAATTTTCCACAGGAAAAGGGATAAAATATATGAGCTCTGTATATATATATATATATATCGACAAAGGTATTTTAACGACAGCTTATTGATTGCTTATTACACAAAATATTACACACGTTAGCCTGATTATTCTCCCAGTTTTCCTCTATTTTCAAGGAATTCACATTCACATTAAACATTCTTTAAAACGCCTGTTTGGAATAAATTGAGAAATATCAAATAATCCAGAAAATGTCGGTAATTGATCATATAAAAGCAACACGTTAATTATCTTTTCGATACGGTGAAGATAATCTGCTTTGGAATATTAAATGTCCAATGTTGTCATGATTTTTTACAATATATAAACTTTTCTTAATTAAAAAGTGTATCTGTTATAAATACACATCGGTTTTAGAAATAATTGAATTTCATTGGATTATAAAAACAATGTTTGAAAATTTGTAAAAATTGAGATAAACGGTACATAATTGGAATTGCCCTGACAGCGACTTTAACGGTTGATGACGAACGGTGCTGTGGAACCCTGTTGCAAATAGCACACCATTAGCCTCCGTATGAGACGAGCGTAATGTTATACATTATGCTCTAATGACTACGTGTGGATTGCTGCTGCGCATAAGTACGCGAGTCCGTTGTTCTCTTTTATCCGATCATCATACTAAAGACACAGGTGCACTCTTCAATAATAGTTTTCAATGTTCAACATAATCTAATTAATATAATAATGCAAAGGACAATTTTTTTAAAAGTTTATCAAAATATTTTCGAGCAGGAATACTTGAAAAGATTTTTTTGCGTAAATAAAAATTCAGTCAAAATAATATATACAAAATATAATTATCGATAATATTATTTTGTTTAATCTTGTTTTTATTTTTATTACTCTGATGAATATAAATCCCTGTAAATAATTTCTCTTACTATTTCAACATTATCTCAATTAATTTTATTTGTATAAAAAAATTCTTTCAAAATCATATTCTTTTAAAATCATCTTTTGAGAAATTTTCATCAAATTTCATGAAAACTGAAAGCTACTTTTTTCGAAATTGTATATATAAATATAATAATACTAATTAGACTTAAAAATAATATAAAAGTTGGAATATAAGTATAAAAAATATAAAACAATTATTAATTTAGAATCGTCAATTTTTCTTCGTCAAAAGACAGTGTGAAAGAAAGTGCTGTAACAATTCATCAGATATAATCGTGATAAAGTGCATCTTAACTAAGTAACGAGCAATGAAGACAAATGGGTAACCGCTATCACCTGTCCGTCCATGACATGCCTTCGAGGCATCGTCATGGTGCAATTCGTGTTTAATTAAGGTTAACGAGTAACGTACCTAGCACGTAATTAAGGAGAACGTAACCATTTACGTTTAACTTTGTCGCCTTCTTGCAATTGGATAACGTCAGATTTTTCTACAAATCGCATCTCTAATTAATTTCTCTAGCGCATCTCTAGTTAATCCAATACACATAGCGACCATTGTCATAACATAACAGGAATCAAATACATGAAGAACGAGCCCCCTTCTCACTATCTCATATTTATTATGAGAAATGACGTGGAGCGTTCTATTCTTTCTTTTTTTTTCCATCTTGGCAAGCCCCTTGCTCGATTGCATCTTCCCGTCAACGAGAAATCATGAATGCGCATGCCAAATCTTTGAAGGGAATGATGACGGGATCCCTCGCGTCAACGTCTTTCTCGTTTATGCTTCGCGAAAGCGACGTGACGAGGAACGAAGTCCCTCCGGGCGATTTCGGACCGGCTCGTTTTCACGGCGGCACGCCATCGCCCCTTCTTCTCATGTTCGTCGTCAGGACATCCTACAGATTGTCCCACCACGTGGCCACGAGGAGAGATTCGGCGGCCACTGCGAGATCCAGCGCGATGCATTCCAATGCAAATATCTCTCGCCCTGGGGACACGGCATAATCGTCGCAATTTCATGCTTCTCAGAAATTCAACCTGCTCGCCTTACATCTCCTCTCTTCTACGATCCTTTCTGAAGCCTGATACTCTCTTACCTCATCCTCCGACCCAGTACTTGATAATTCACCCTCGAGTACTTTGGAGCGCCTTAATATTTCATTGCTGATCGGAAAGGAATAACAGAATCGTAAGTGGTTCGTAATGAAGGGTATATTTATAGCTCTTTCGGAATGATGGATGAACCGCATGATTTTATAAATCATCTTCAAAGTGATATATCTTTCTATTATTCTTTCTTTTCTTAAAAAAAAGAGAATTAAAAATACAGATAATCACTTTTCTTAAAGAATACTTAAGAAAAACGCTATAGGATATAAATTAAGCAATGAACCAGCAGGAGACTAAAGATATCAAGTTTCAACTTGTCATCGAATCGGTTTTAGCATCTGTTTATTCATAGTTTATTCATCAAGATGTCGAAGTTAAGACGATAAAGATAATCGTTGTGAAATTTTTAATTACTTTTCTAATCATTTGCTTCTTAAGAATTTTTTAATATAAGTTATCCCGTGTTTCTCATTTTATTATACGAGTATGAAATACTTGATTATATTTAAGAGAACAAAAACAAGACATCACGGAAAAAAACACAGGAAACTTCAGCAAATCTACAGTCATACGTAATATACAGACAGTCAATTTTCTATGTTAAAATAGCAAAGTTGACAGCTGAATAACATTAGCGATTTGTTAAACCATGAAATCTTCTTAGCTATCGTTGTTGAATTCGCGTAGTAAATTATAGGTTTGCTGTTACCACCCGATTAATTTTTTTTCCATAATGTTTCATATTTATTACGAGAAGAAGGAACATAAAGCTAGATAATTATAATATCTTACGGCAAACTATTAAAAATCCTTCCTCTTAAAAATGCAGACTAAGATTCTCGTGTTAAAATAGTTTCTACACGTACATTAAAATATTCATTGCTTATTTATCTTCTCACTTATATGTATTTCTCACGACGGATCTCTTTATTCCAGGGTGGTCGGAGCGGTGGTGGTCGGCGCGGCTGTCTGCAGCCGCATCCCTGGATTGGCGAAAAGTCAACGCGAGCAGTGCAGAAAAGCGCCGCACGCGATGCCGGCGGTGGGCGAAGGCGCCGCATTGGGTTTGCGCGAGTGCCGACACCAGTTCCGACATCACCGTTGGAACTGTTCCCACGTATCCAACGATCAGGTCTTCGGTCACGTGGTGGTTGTGGGTAAGGATTGTTCTGTCACCAGTACTCGGTATTTATTACGCCGCGTAATATATCGTGGATGCTACATACGTATAAGATACTTGTACTCTTCGCGAAAGGCTCTCCTGCCTGTGTAAAGTAGTAGGTAGCAGGATGAAATTGCGCAGTTAACGTTTCAAGTATCCGCAATAGAAACACTGTGCAATTGAAAACGTAAAAAAGAAAAGTTTGGATATATGAGAATCCATCACTAGAACGCGCGCATAAAGTAGTATAGCTTATTGCCTGTTATGTATCAGTAAGTCGCGTGCGTGTTGGAATATCCTCAGTACATATATTATGTTACGAGTTAAAGAAGACACATGGTTGTTACATAATTCCCGCATTCTATTAGACTCGTACTTGTACCGCACTAATGATCTTTTCATTAATATCCTTGTGCTTTGTCATCAATTTATTCATTTACATTCTAAACGATTATTTCTCATTATAGAAGATTCAGTGATTAAAAATACAATTTCAGAACTAAATTAATAAATTCTCCATCTATTTTACCATAAAAATTACACTCTCGTGTAGTTATTGAATAATTGATCAGCGATTGTATATTTAATTCTTTCAGTCATTCTACTTAAATAAACCAAAACGGGCATTATTCACATGCATAAATATTTTTAGAGCTCATAATTTTATTTTAAAAAACCAATAAAAAAATAATGTACATTAATATTCAGTAATATACATTCTTATATATCATTTTTTTCTTATATTTTTAAATAAAACCAATAAGAATATATTAATATTCCAAAGATTGATGGTAATATTAAGCCAATTTTCAAAACTTCATCCAAACTTTGATAAAAATATTAAATTCCTTCATTTTTCTCTTGAAGCTCAAAATCGAAGATTCTTAAATTAAGTTCTATCCGGATCTCTTTAACGCTAATTCGAAGAGACATTTTACGGCAGTGCTGTGTCAGAATTTTTATAGCGTCTAGAATTTTACGGATAAAAGACATGGTAGCGCATTTTTATCACTATGGAAATCAGAGGAACGGCAAGTGGTAGTGGACTACCATACATACACATCACATTCCAGTATAAAATAGGGTCTGGTTTCTCGTGTTACCGTTTCATCGTGACTGCAACTTGCACTCCAAGTACATAACTTATGTTCGAACACTAGGATCTATCTAGGACTAAGATTATCCTGTATCCTTGCCGATTAAAAAATAATAAATTAATATAATAATAATAAACTAATATTTAGAAACATATTTAATATACATTTATATTCTTTAATATATATAAATGTAGTAAAAAGAAATCCATTATTTTTGCATGAAATTGAATGGAAAAATAATGGATTTCTTTTTACTACACCTAATATGTTCTTCCAAATCAATTTTCTAGATAATTCTGAACTTCAGTATTCTAAAATAAGTATTCTTGTACAATCTCTCGTTATTTTATCTGCAGTCAAAAGAGAAAAAGTTATCTCTCGCAAAGTGTAATTATTTAAAAATGTGCTCGATATATGAACAGATATCTTTAATCGCTTCTTAATTTTTGATGGTAAAGAAACAACCTAATATCAACAAGTTGCATGTCGTAATGAAGGATTCGATGACAAACGGCGAAAGCGATATTTTTTGAGAACAAGATAATCTCTGAATAGAAGCTGATATGTGATCCAAAAATATTGTTAAATGCGACACATTTGTCATCTTGGCATTAAATACTACAAATGTGAGTCGAGGGGATAAATGTCCCACATCGAAGGAATATTACTCGGTTGTATTATACTGCGTGTTACATCATGAGATGTCAGACCTCGTGAACCTTTTAGATTTTAAAGAGAAAAGATACAACTGAGGAAAAAATTTCCATTAAAAGAAAAATTAATTACAATCATAATAATTTCTCTGAGAGACTAAGATATTTTTTATTTTATTTTTTTCTCATTTCTAATAAAAAGCTTTTAATTTGAAACATCCTGTATGCGAAGAAGAGCAGATGTAACAGCGCAGCGCTTCGTAATGGTGCAAGTCAGCGATTTTTCATGATTAACCGAACGGATTAAACCACCGAGGTAGAAGAATCAGAGAAGCTTGGTAAATACAATGTGATTTACGACGTGCAACGAGACGATCGTACTTTGTTCCGTACTCTTGCCATTATACAAGCCTCGTCTGTCATCATCGAGAAGCTCGTGGGTGACTCCTGGAATTCCACGCTGAATAAAGTGCGTATATAAATACATTGTAAAATCCTGCTAAAGAGATTGGAGAGAACATTATGATTACATGAGATATTTGCGTATTTCACAAATATATATGCAACTAATTATGAGTTTAGCATTTTAATTAATGACTATCGCTGCCTTTTTATTAAAGTTTACGTAAGACGGAGTGCGTTTTGTAGACGTGACATTGCGAAAATACGTGTAAATATTTATTAAAATCTTTTAAAATCTTACTGTTGTCACATCTGCAAGTTGAAAATGTCGTAGAATTTAAAATCGAAGAAAAACCCGTACGGTATGTTTTTTAAAAGAGCGAAAACGTTTACGTTCGCTCGACGACACGGACGCAAAGCAGAGAAGGAAAATAAGCGGCGATGCGAGGAAGTCGGACGAGAAATAAGAAGACCAGAAATTAATACGCAAAAAAGTATAAATAACGCTTATAAGAGACAGTGGGAGAGAGGATACAAGATGGAACAGGCAGGGCGGTCAGTTGCTAACTTAATTAGTAAAATTAACGGGGCCGCTCGACATGCCGAAGCTAAATGCAGCAATATATATGCTTTAAAATATTTTCCTGCTCTTAAAACACTTGCATTATGTATTCTATGTAATTTGCGAGCATGTGTGTAGAAGTAGAGAAGTCTCAAATTAAAAAAAAGTTCGATTGATACATTTAAAACCGCATCAAACAAAATTGTCAAACAACATAGAGATAATCGTCAAGTTGTGTTTAAGATTTATGTTGCTAATTAAAAAAAAGCTATGAATAAACAGAATATAAATTTCTGGTAGCATTGTATATAAAGCGTTCATTCAGATCTTTGAAGATAATTCTTATTTATCAATATATCGTGAGAAAGAAAATTAAATACAGATGCCTCTAGAAGTTTATTTCTGAATGTCAAAATATTTTTAAGATAAACATAAATTCATGTCATTTTTTTCTCCACCTGTGATTCAATTACAATCGCGTGTCGTGCGTGTCAAATGTTAATGATATAACAGATACGATTGTAATTCAATATAATTAGGTGCATCGATCGATGTCGATCTGAAAACTCGTTACAGAAGCTGCGACGCTGCTCAAAGCCGAGACATCGTGGCCCACTCGAATGAATTCTCGTGGTGAATACATTTTCATAAATTAGGCAGATTTATCTGGGAGGCTTTTCGAGATCCGAGAAAACGTGGGCGGCGATCGTCTAATCGTCTAAATGAAACGACGTAATTAAGAGATCCATTACGTGGATGATGGACCATATATTATCTGTTGTAAATTCAAGTGAAAACGTCGTTCTTGACCCACCAATGTCATCAAAATTACAGAAAAATTACAGAAGAATTTCCCCTTTTCTCTCTCTCTCTCTCTCTCTCTCTCTCTCTCTTTATCTTCTTTTCTTTTTCTTTCTCTCGTTTATTCTTCCAATAATTAAAAGCACTCAGCTGCTTATAGCAAACGAAATCTTCCAAAAATCGTTATCTCGTCAAACTGTCGTTCTTATCAGCGAGTAATTCCGTACGAATACCTGCGACTCGCCAAAGGGCTAATATTATTTCGCGCATGACAACGTTATTCGGACAGCGTAGCAAACGAGCGATAAGCGAAAGCGGGAGGAATAGCCGAGTGACAAAGAGAGCGCGAAGGAGCTGATGTTCGTACGAGACACCAAATGTATCCTTTTCTGCTCTCCCTCATCCTCACCCTATCAACCCTTGGATAACACTGGCGAAGATACTGCATTAATGTAGCGTCCTATCAATTTCTGTTGCAAACCTCCTCCTCCTCTTCATCCTTCCGTACACTTATATCCGCTCTCGCGCTTGTACGCGTTTTTTTCATTTTTTTCAACTTCTTATCCGTCTCAAATAACTGGACTGGCCCACACTCGGCGCTCTGGCATGGACACACCTACCTACCTGCGTCTACCTGCCTTTACCTGTCTTTACCTGCCTGCTCGCTTGCCCGCTTGCCTACCTTCTTACCTGCCTGCCTGCTTGCTTGCCTGCCTGCCTGCCTGCCTGCCTGCCCGCTTGTCTGCCTGCCTGCCGGCTTGCGGTTCCTCCCCTGGTGCACAGTTGATGCATTCATTCTCCTGTTCCGCGTCCATGTATACTCATATTGAGCTATATCGCGTCGATGACCGTGCGAAATAGCGCACATGCCGGCTTCGACACACATACGCACGCATATACAAAGTAACGATAGTACAAGCAATAGAAAGACGATTTCTTCGTGCGAAAAGATATTCAGACAGTAGAACCTTTTTACTTTGTTTTGAAATATTAGTTTTAAAAATTGAAAATCAATATTTATTGAGGATTTTAAATATCTTTACTGTTCTGTAAACAATAAGAAAAAAGGCTTTATAGTTTTATAATTTCGAGGGGCACGCGCGGATATATATATATTTATTTTATATCGATAATTATTTTATCGATTATATCGATAATTATTTTATGTATCGATTAATCAGCTTTCACAAACTAATTATGTATAATAATTATATCGCGCGGCAACGCGAATCGATTTATCTCTGTCAACATTCTATCTTACCGCTAATTTGCTCGATAGATTGTTTGAGAATTTGCCGGCTTACAGAAACATCCATGGGACGTTTACGTCCATGGGAAGTAAATCCGGCATATACCTACATATCTACTGTCCAGTGAAATAATTAGATTAGATAATACGTGCGAGAGACACTACAGAAGAAACCACTGAAAGAGGAGTCGTTTTCAAGAATTTACGGTCGATGTTGCTGCATTTCTTTTACGATATCCTTCGGTTATTCTCGGAACTGATATTTATTCAAAATCAAATTATGTACTCGGGTCTGTTTAAGTAATTACGAAACTGCGATCAATCGTATACTTATGTATCTGACTACGTGATTACGTTTAAAATAAACTTGGACTTCGCACGCATAGTGTAACCATCGTAATTCGCCATTATTAGCAATTTCGATTGTATACGTGTAGATTTGTAATAGTGATTGACTATTAGATATTGCCGTGTGTAGGAAGATGCAAGATAAAATTCCATGTAAAACTAAATGAGAGTTGTTTTCTCTATCATCCGAACCAGTGTCTGGCGATGATTTATCTGCCGAAGGCAAAGAAATGAAGGTGCGGCGGGATGACGAACGGGATCGATATAATTCAGCGTATTTTAGTGTGGAAAAGTGCCAACGGCAACCGGCACGGTGGATCCCGGTATGGATTGAGTTATGGACCGGTACGCTGGGGTGCTCGCTCTCGAGTCCCCAGAGGCTCTCACCGTCTGTGGATATAAGACCTCTTTAAACCGTATAAAAATAAACTAGTTAATAAATTAATATATCGCCGGCCCGTATCTCTTTCCTCGTTGACCGCTGCTGTGGACAAGTGCCTCTGCGAAAATCGCCAACGACTCGACCGGGGCCATTAATAATGATGTGCAAGTGAGTCGAGAGAAAAAGATAGATAGAAATGAGGACAGAAAAAAAGAGAGAGAGAGGGGGAGGGAAGCAAGACGATGAACTCGCACAGATTGTCGTTGCTGCCCTTCTTATTAAGATGTAACCGGTCATTGGAACGGTGTACGATAAGTACCTTCCAAGAAAACGCTCGAAGAGTGGCGGTTATAAGATTATTTTTTTCGGTTCTTTCGATAACAGGTACTCAATCTTCACGAGTTTCGCGCGGTTTATAATAACAAGCGCGATGATACCTCGCTCGTTTACAATGTCACGCGAACATCGTGAGTAATTCTATGCGCGAGTTCTCTGCAGCCCCGAGCAATATGTGTAAGGGGTTTAACCCTCAACCTTGTCACGACAAGTTTGCATGATTCAACCACAGTAATTAGTTGTTGAATTCTCAGCGCTATTCTCTATACCTTTTCGCTACTTGAATTTGATTTCTCTGTATCAATTCCAAAAATAAAATTTCATGAAATGTATTTACAAAGGAAGAATGGTATTTGAAATATATAAAAATTTAATTAGATACAGATCTGAAAATAATTTTGATGACTCGTTAAAAGAATCATGTAGAACGCTTAAATATTAATAACAATTAATAGCAAAAAGTTTTAATATTTTAACAACTAGCGTTTTTTTTTTGAGCGTCCTACATAATTATTTTGATTGGTCCGAACAAAATTTTCAGATTTGTTTCTAGCAAAATTTTTAAATATTATAGCAAAAAATCATTCTTTCTGTATGTATATGTATACCTTTTTTATTTAATAAAGGTTTCTTTATATCAATTTGATATTAATGTAATTTCTTTCATATGAAGACTTGATAAAACTTGATAAACTATCTAGTTTGACAAAATATTGAATTGGAGGTCAAAGTTCACTATCGCCAAACGCTGCAAAATGTTGCAGACAGGAACCTTATTGCGAGATTACATGTAATGTATCTGCTCATACGTGACATCGTGAGAGTCTTATGCCACGCTACATGTACATCGAGCACACGAACAGCCGTAAATCACCAGTTTAACGTAACACTTTAAACGAGATACAACTATGGATCCTCTAGACTAACTCTGATACTAGATGTGACCCCCCGTTGTTTGTTGCGATTCACACGAGTACGCATAATATGTATTAAATACATTACATGTCTACATGACAAGAATCTTGATCAATGTTTTTTTAATATCATATCTACCACATGTACCTGCCGATACCTGAAAATTATATGATTTTTTTTTATCACAGGTTTTAAAAATTTAATAAAATTATATATATTCAGGATATTTAATGACAAAACATGACATAGATGTTGATATTTAACAATAATAGATTTATATTATTTACTTAATAATTGCAATTAAGAAATAGCAAATGATTGTAAATTTACAAAACAATTTTGGAACCTTTCAAAACTTTAAGAAATTTAATTTTAAAATTTTATTAATAAATCTTAAAAGCATGAATCGTTAATTACATGAAAAAAAATCATGCATAATTATTTGTCCGGATCAGTTAAGAAATATCAATTCTGTATCATTAAGAAACAAGATTTCTCCTCGAAAAAACAACTGTGAAGACATCCCGAAGTGAATTCGAATGCAAATTCAATGGCCAAACACAGAATCGAATAAATATTAAGTGAAGATGTGTGTCTTAATTATAAGTAATTGGTTAATTGTCTTGCGCTAACTGATCGAATTTAATTTAACAGTGAAATAGGAATCGTGCAAGTTCTTATCAAATTTTTGCTAAATGAAATCCAATATTACTGTTGATTCTACATAAAAGAACATAAAGACAAAAACTAAATTGCAACTTCGTTAAAGTCGAATCGTTCATTAATAATCGTTCGTTATAAACTCGTTAATTATAAACATTACGCCCTAATAACTGTCTTATTAGAGAGTAGTAAAAATCATTCATTGCACCGATGTCTTCAACGTATTTTTTATCGTATTTTGCTATCTACGAATTTTAAAATTGCTGTTAATTTTATTGTAACCCGCATGTATGCACAGAAAAAATATACTAAATTTTAATGAATCATCTGTTTTAATAGTTATACCAAATAATTTATACTAAATATTTATTATATTATATTAAATATAAAGCTACAGTTATTTGGTGCAAGAATCATTAATTTGATTTGACGATCATTTCTGTTATTATAAATATTTATTTACTGTAAGTAAATGTTTAATTGGCTATTCAAATATATATTTATTAAAATTTAGTACATTTTTTTCTTAGTGTATATAATTGTTTAGATATTTCTTTGCAAATTGTACAAGAAAGAAATCCTATTGAATTTTACTAGGAAAATAAATATTCATGTTTGTTCCGTTTTCCTTTCTATTGTCAAAAATAGCAAACTTATTCAAACACAAAATACATGACATGTACGATTTCATATAATAATTACATGATACGATACAGTGTCAATTGCTCTCTATATTTTTTGATTGATTAACTCTCATACTAATCAATTTCAACAAAAACATGAGCAGCTCGCAATTAAAATCACGCCACAAATCTTTTTGTCGTACACAAAAAAAATATAGTCGCCCTATTTTAATCCATCCACTCGACAGCAGTTTATGATGATTGAGCGATGATTATTCATTGAACCGGTACGGGCGAGTCGTTTCAAATTATAAAAGAACGATGCTACACGGCAGTAAGAGTCGGCTCCACGTTCTTACCTGTAGCAAAGAGAGGTAAAACGTGCTGCTTTTTGTCCTGTCTCGGTTCATCCATCGTGACACAAAAGGAGAGAAGCGTTCTGGCTCGCGTGCATTACTTTCGCCGTCATGAGGGAGAGAGAAAGCACAGACTTTAAAATATTCCACCCCATACACTATCATCACGCAGTTTGGTCTCATGAATAACTTGACACTTCTCTCTTTCTTTTTCTTTCTCTCTTTGATATAAGCTTGTATAGACGTCATGTAAGATCGGAAATAAAAAATTTAATAACAATTATATAATTAAGAAACGTTTGTCGAGATTCGCGCGATCATACATGTATTATACTCTGCAAGATTTATGTATTTAATTTCTCTTTTTAGACATAATTTTTAAGTAGATTACTGAATTCAATTTGATTTTTTATTTATTAATCAAATTTACAATCACATAAGAATTTTTATCGTTGAATTAACTTGAATTCTATTCGTTAATGATCAATAAGTTCTTTCCGAAATCAATAGAATTTTTGACGAGCGCAAATTACAATCAAATCTTGTTATTACTGTTACATAATTCTTAATATTTTCCTTCGATTTTATCCACTCATAAGCATACCTAAATAGTTTAGCATGAAGTATAAAATCTGAATAATACATAGAAAGAAAAGTATAAACAAAGATATAAAAGAATAACAAATATTTACTTGTCTCTCTCTAACAAAAAAGTGAAAAATGAAAAAAAAGATAGAAAGATTTTTCAAGATTCTCTTTCTTCACTAAAGCATTGTTAATATGCTCACTCAGACTACTTAAAATATGCTCGTGCATAAATAAAAATTTCGTTCCGTTCATGTATAGAATGATATATTTCCATTTTACGTGCGTAACTAAATGAAAACTGTGAAATAATGATAAATGATATCGTAGGAAAATAAAAATGTGTAGATTCTTAAATATACAGATGCTGGCAGAGGTTTTAAGAATAGAAAAATTTATCTCAGCACTGATTCTTTCTGACTAACAATAAGACCAGAATAACTTAGTCTTAATTTATTCGCCGATTCGACGCGCTTTAGCAGTCTACTTTTTTTCTAATAGCGTAACCGAAAGATAAAATTGAAAGAAAAAGATTTAAAGTAAAAGAAATCACGCGGAGTGATACAGTAAAACGACAACATTCCGTTCGGGAAAAGGTAACTGTGTAAAAAGAAAATAATAAATAATAATTAAAAAATAATAATTAAATAATACATAATAATAAAAAATAATTTTCGAAAAGAGAACGTGTATCTATAAATTTCTTTTCGCTAATTCACATCCGAAATATTATTGCGAAAATCTTGATTAATGTATATCTTAACAAAATACGATATCTAAAAGCAAGCAATTTTTATCGAGTCATACTTTTAAAAAAACATCTTATATAACATCTTATATATAATCAAATAACATATCTTTCGACTAATGCATATAATGTAATTCTCATAGATTAATAAAAAAAAAACAATAACGTTTCATGTAGTTTGAATACCGTTCAGTGATGCTCACCATCGATATAGGTCGCGTGGGCGAGTCCAGCGAATGATCTGTCCTCCTGTGATAAACGCCGTAGGCGAATAAGGATTCCCTGTACACACAATGTCCACGACAAGGGAGACAGGGACACGCGAACTTTTAACCTCGACACGACGAGTGAGAGAAAAGGGAGATAAAGCGCGAGAGAAAGCACGCTCCACATGCATACACACGCGTGCATACAAGCTAGCGGACAAATGTTTTTTTTTTCATGACGAAATAAAGATCTCGTCCAACATAAGAAGGGTACAAGGAGAGAACACCGTCGGTGGTGGGTCCGTTCACCAAGGTGGTAACTTTCTTATCGTCCACCCACCGAGAGTTAGTTTATGGTATACATCTTGTATACATCTCACACGCGTAAAGAGTTAAAATCAGGAATCTTAACCGAAATAACATTTCAATCTGATTACAGCCTAATATAAAATTTAATAATTTATTTTTTTATTTCGATCGATTTTTAGCCGATGGCAAAAAAAATTTAAATCATTTATTTATAGTCTCTTTGGTTATAGTATATAATTTTTTACTAAATATATAGTATATAATTTTTATTAAATATATATAGTATACAATTTTTTCCTAATTTAACTTAACCTAACCTAACCGGAATAATATTTCAATCTGATTACAGCCTAATATAAAATTTAATAATTTACTTTTTTTATTTCGACCGATTTTTAGCCGATGGCAAAAAAAATTAAAATCATTTATTTATAGTCTCTTTGGTTGTAGTATATAATTTTTTAATAATTATTCTTTTCCAAAGAAATAAATCATCGTTAAAGAAATCTCATTCCATAACATTCTTCAAAATAACGAGATATATCTTTCTAGTTGAGAATCAAATCGTTTCTCGTCCCCTTTCATTGCGAGACAGGATATCAGTGTATCAAGTAACGAGTCAGGATATCACCTCGATGGAGTGGTAATATCGCATGGATACACGCGAAATACTTTATTGCCTGATAGGATCGGACTCGTTATCTTTAATAAGATCGACTTACATAAAATCGCGGAGAATATAATAATGGAGCATCGGGCAAAAAAATGTCTTACTGCCATTGGACAATGTAAGCCTTGTGGGTGGATGCGTGACGCATCGCCATTTGAGATCCACTGCCATCAATGTATTTCTCCATCGTAACAAGAACTAAGAAGGAGTAAGATGCGAAATTTAACCCTTCTGAAGATCATTTCGTGCAAGTTTTAATACCGGCTGCGTATTAACTCGAGATTCTCGCCTTAATTAAAGTTCCTTGTTTAAATAGTCTGATTCCTTAAGGACTGATTGAATCTGATTACGTCTCACATAAGATGCATCAACTTGCCTATTCCACTATCGGTAAGACTTAAAAATTGTGTAATTATTTGACAAATGATGTTCATATCTTACCAGAGGAGTGATTATTTTTCTCAGATGGATATGTAAAATTAAATAGTAAATTAAAAAATAATATCTTATGTTAATAAAACTTACGATAGGATATTCTATATATATATATATAT
>NW_012130079.1:2756247-2767521 GCF_000143395.1 Atta cephalotes | reverse complement strand
TATATATATATATATATATATATATATATATATATATATATTCTAAATGAATGAACCAATTAAAGTAAACACAAATCATAATTTTTTCGATTATAAATTTATAACAGGATATAAAATGAATCGTTGGCTAAAAACGATATATATGCAAGCTAATTTAGCCGATACATGTAATGTTTATATCCTTACATTAATAATATTTTTAATCAATAAGTGACTATCGCTAAATAATGAATAATACGATAAAATGAAGGGTTGCGATGAGTACGTACTCATTATTAAATTTGAGTACGCATCACACGATCACCGTAAATAATCGCCCACGTTCGGTGACGCGGTGACTTATAAATTTCATATAGCTATTACGCGAGTCACTTAAAATGCAATGATATAAATTAAAAGATCGCCAGTATAACGATCAATCACGGACCATTCCTCTTTTGCGACTTTGCGCTGTTCTCCTCTTTTTTTTATTTTTGTCAAACGACCACCACTTTGCGATACCACCCTTTACTTTCACTTTAATTTACGAAATATATAGTACGAAACAATCAAATCCAATCGAAATTTGAAATGTAAATATCGGGATTATAAATAATGTACTCTCTAAATCTAAATCAATGGATAGTCACTTATTACTAATAAGTGGCATACTTTACATTGATAATCAGTGAAGTTCAACTAAAAAAGAAAGAATATTTGAGGATTATATAACTAAATTACTGATTTGCACGTTAATTTCAATCTTCCAATATCATATTCATTGAATTTAAGCACTAAAACAAGATTAGTTAAATCACACCATAAAGATTAGATTAGGGATCTCACATTTCATTCACTGATTACCAGTGGCATACTTGGCATTGATATAATGATTATCCATTGATTCAGATTTAGAGAGTATTTTTATATCAGTTTTTTTATACGCGAATCAATATTAATACGGTCATTTGAACGAGGACTGATTTTAACAAGAACATTATTTTACGTCGCAAAAAGATAATCCATTCTCATTTTATTTGCCGCTCCGCAATATTTTCAGACGTTAATAAGTGCACAGGTAATGTGACACACAAATACACGGGTATACAGAAGACTATGTACATTGCACATATACATCGCAAATAGATTGAGGCCTACTCTCGTCTCTCGCATTGCCCGTTCGGCACGAACAACGACTCTTCGGTATCACATGAGCCGGACCCTAATATGGAAGCCGTGCTCATTTGGTGCGTTCACGTTTTACAGCTGAAATGAATTTATGGAAAGGACACCTCTCTTCCTCCGTCGGAGCGGGAGAGAAAGAGCGAGAGAAAAGTCTCAGCGACAACGCGGCAACGCCAACGAAACGATAAATTTACCCCTTACCGGCTTCTCTGACGCTAAATAGATGCCTGCGCTGCCGTCCTTTGACATAAACGCTCAGCATAAATTCATCAACCTTTTGACCGATGGTATCCGTTGGTGTCTCCGCGCACAATCAGCTTCCTTCACGACGCGTCCTAGAGCGCCGGCTCGGGAAGAATACAATGCTTGGATAGCGCTTTCGCAAACGGGTATACAATCTCTCACAAATTGTTCGAATATCTATTTATTTTCTCGATGTTTTATTATAATATATAATATTTTATTATATTTTATTTTATTTTATTTAATAAAATATTTTACAATTTTTTTTATAATAAAAAGATCAACTTTAAAAGTAATAAAATATTTTTAAAAATCGGTTACATGAAAACTTCATCTCTGTGGAGATACACTCCACTCTGTTATATTATCAGAAATAATAGAATGTCTAGAAATAATAGAAACTGAATGGCGTAAAGAGCAGAACATGGTATTGTGACCACAATTTTATGAGAGAGACGTAAACGCGCCTGTTGTTTCACAGTATTTATTGTATATTGTAACGCAATAATTTCTCCTAATAGCATAAATCAGTGGAAGCAGTACTGGTTGTAAATTGGTTCTTAAAGGTTCACGAAGTAGACATCTTCATAGCCAACATTGAATTTCAACATTTAGCTAATGTACAATACCTCTTCTTTAACCGAATTTACATGATTATTGCACGCCCTAGCAAACACTGACAAGCAAATTACAGCTGGATGAATTTGACGACGATAGAGTGAAACGCCAACCGGCTCCGACAGATTCAAGACAGAGCGGCGCGTAGGTGTCGACTCTGATAATGGAATGAAAAATGAACATCGCGAGAAAACGGACATACGGTAATTCATTCGACACGGTAAACGAGCTGAGAGCATGGCGTAATTAATTGCGTTCGCGCTTTACGCGCATAGTGCGATGGCGAGCGTTCTAGTTGTAGTAAATTCGCGTGATGAAAATACTTGACAAGGTAACGTCCATTTGAATATGCCTGCTATCGTGAATCTCGAATTTCGGAACACAGTCGACGTGCAAATTTGAAATGATTGCCACGGTTTATGTAGGCATAGATGTTAAATTATTATATATAGATTATATAATAACTATATGTATAAAATTTTAATAAAAGATATCATAACATTAATAATTATTATATAAGTTTTAAAACTATATAATATGTATTAAAACTAAATTAGAAATATCGATTTGAATGTTTAAGCAAATTTCTCAAATTTGCTTCGTCAACTTCCCTTGTACAAAAATCAAATCGACCCTCTAATCTGTATGAGATAAGAGCAGAAAATTTGGCATTTTTTTACTCGCAGGTAGTAAAGAGGCGGCTTTTACATACGCGATAAGCTCGGCCGGCGTCACATATGCAGTGACAGCAGCTTGCAGCCGTGGCAACATCACAGCTTGCGGTTGTGAACCGGCTGTAAGGTAGGCTATAAATTCCGTGACGTTTTGCGCACAGCACGCAACGTGTTAATTATTACTGATTAATATCGTATTTTTATAGGACGAGGAAGGAATTACCACCGAACGGTTGGGAATGGGGCGGTTGCAGCGCCGACGTCACGTACGGGATGAGGTAATTAAACTGATAGTTAATTAATTTGCACTATCAGTTCTTGTCGCTTCTTACGCCAGCTTGCTCGCGAACGGCGCGAATACGGCGAACGCTAAAACACGCATAAATTTTAATATTATAATTTAATGTTAGGTTCGCGCGTAGGTTTCTGGATGCGAGAGAGATCGAAGGCGATGCTCGGAGCCTGATGAACCTTCATAATAATAAAGCCGGAAGAAAGGTAAGCGTAGTAATTAATGATAGCGTTCTTTTTTGCATTTTTATCTTTATAATATTATTAAAAAAAAAAGCTGATAGGTTTCTCATGAGAGGAGATCAGACACGGGCGTCACAAGTTATAAACTATGCGTCAGCAGAAAGTAATACTATGTAATGAGCACCATAATTGCCGTGAAGCAATATTAATTACCGTAACTCACAAGAGAAATCGTTTAACGCGAAGATTAAGCTCGCTGATATTTGACGACAGCACAGCTCTTCGCCATTTCTCAATCCCATCGCGTAATTATATATTCTAAGATTATATAACATCATATTATACAAATGATATACAATGTAATTGAAGTAGACAGATATACTTCCCATGAAACTTAATTTGCTTCTACGCCTAAATATTTACGCTTGCAAACTGATTACCCGCTATTCGAAGCCCACGATTTTCTTATAAAGAATACAATCAAAGTCTTGCCGCAGAATACAAACTATTAGTAACATTAATATTATAATTTCCCACTTAATAATGTAATATAGTATATATTCTACATAACATTCATTGAATTTGCGCATTGATTTCTGCGCGGATTCCCATTGATCCATTTATTGCTTATTATTTTTGTTATTAAATTGATGAGTTGAATCCGTTTATCATTATTAATTGTATATTATAAAATTGATATAATGTTATCAGTTTTATTCTGTGAATTTTGTATTTTTAACGCGTCGTAATTAAACAAATTCTTAACATTTCCTTTCACAATATTCTAATCCAGCAATTCTATTGTAACGATATATGCGCAGAATATTTTATCTCACTCATATTCTACGTATGATTATGCTGTCATGTAGGAAATTAGTGAAGGAACAATAATTCAAGAATAATTAATATTATAAGGAAAATAAGTAATCAATTTGTCAAGAAGAGAAATGTTCGATTATACAGTAATATGTAGGAATGTGTTTTAGCGTGTTAATATTTTATAAAAAATCATTATACAAATTGAGCCTCACATGTTAACTTGTAACTATGGGCAACAGATTAGATCGGATAACAGAGTGATAATATCCATAATGAGGCGCGTTCATCGTGCACCAAGCGTATGCAAATCAGACATTACCAATTTTGATTTATCGCCCAATAACCTATGCGGGAAGCCAATTATACCGAGGAAGACAATGTCGTTGATCTGCGATTCGCGTACATATAACTATTTGCTTAACGTATCTAGATATCTTAATGTTCTGTCTATGGTAATGTCCAATTTTTATTTTGAGAGAGAAATAGGAGGTGGATTAAAGGGGAGAAAAAAAGAGAGAGAGAAAGGGAATACAAGACATTACTAATGCATATATACAAGATTAAAATCCGATCATTTTTTCGATCTAATAATCTACAACTCTTTTTTTATCGTCATCATTCTCACGCGGCAAGGTTGATGATCGAAAACGAGCGTTTGTAAGAAACAATTGCATTATGCCCGAAGGTGAAGCGGTGAGGGCGGCGCGCCTTAATTGGGGAAAGTTCGTCTCGAACTTTCGTCTACCTCGATTGGTCCTTATTACAAGCGGGCAATAAAACCTCTCTCTTGGTCTGTGTACATGCACGTATGTGCACGTACGTGTACTCCCAGAGGTAATGATTTATTCTTAACGTTGATCGCCCCGGCGCGCCACATATTTTATGCCTTGAAGATTTTTTTAAACCTTCCTCCGTATGTGGCACCGACGCGGTGCGCCGGAATAATTCGAAATGTTAAACCAGTTTCATACGCGTTCGCGTCGTGTTCCACGATCAGCGCACAATGAAGGGTCCCCATTGGGAATCGAGCGTGCGTAGGATTTTGCAGATGAACATTCGATACGATTACAACCGTTTAAGATCACCCTTGAGTTAATCGAAATGCATCTCCCGCGCCAGTGGCGTGGCGATGCGAAATTCGCGCTATATATTGTTCCGAAGAACATCGTAATCGTTCATAAACGCGAGAGAACGCGAGAATTAGCGACCTATGACAATTCAAGTCGTGTTATTATACCTGGAGGTCGACTGTGTAATGAAACGAGATGAAAATTTCAAAAGTGAGCAAAATTCACTGGTGCAAAATTGGCATTCATTAGAAGTTCATATATGTAAAAAGTGACTACATTATATGTGTGCGTGAATGGTTTTCCGTTTAAAAATAACACTATTGTATAAAAAATGAATTCATACATTTAAATGTGTAATCTAAGTTTTTACACAGAAAATTAATAATATACACATATTTTGCAGCTATTTTTTACACTTGAAGATTTGCATTAATAAAATTATGAATTTTGCTGAATTTGCTCACTTTTGTAATTTTCATCTCGTTACAAAATATATAGTCGATTCTCAGCTCTATGAAGAATGTAATCAAATTCGCTTATTCTTTTCGAATTAAAATTAAAA
Organism: Atta cephalotes; assembly: GCF_000143395.1. Classification (NCBI taxonomy): domain Eukaryota; kingdom Metazoa; phylum Arthropoda; class Insecta; order Hymenoptera; family Formicidae; genus Atta; species Atta cephalotes. The sequence goes on along the minus strand of NW_012130079.1, from coordinate 2,761,897 downwards.
ATTTAGGATAATTCACAATACTTCTCTACTAAGTTTATCTCAAGTAAAATATTTAAATTGTACGCAAAATAATAATAATTGTATAATAACATTTCTATTTTACATAAGCACGGTTAAATGAAAAATATATAAATCAGTGAAATAATGAATAGAATAGTCACAGATTTTTTTGAACATGATGAAAAATATTTTAAAAAATTGCACGCAAGATGATTAAAATAATTGAATTACGTATAATATTATGACAGTTCGAAACTCTACGCCTTTGATTTCTTCGTAATGGACCCGTGTATATATCATTTGAAAATGATTCAAGCATCAGGCGACGCATTCATTCTCATCGAGCGCATTGTAAGTTTTTGTTTTCATTCTCGTTCTCCGACCAAAAAGACTCTGAAAAGATGATCGTATGTGTAGATTTGAAATTTGCATAGGATACGCGTGTATAATGTAAGGAACAAATCGATGTACACTTTATTAAGCGCACGATAGAAGTGATAATCTGTTTCGATGCGATATATAAATGCGTTTTAAGACTCTACACACAAAGTCTCTATGATATATTTGAACTTGTAAAATCAATTCAAAGAGTAGCAAAAATTTTTTATTGCTGAAATAAATCAATACTGTATATATAGGTAATTTAAATAAGACCTATTTTTCAAATATTGTATATTTCATTTAAAAGTTGAAGTAGTTGAATAAAAAGAATTAATCATCGGATGTCATCATTGAAGAAAATATGTGAAATCGCATAATTACAGAAATTATATTTATTTGTAACATTTTTTTCTTTTCAGATAGTGAAGGCTCTTCTACAAACGGAATGCAAATGTCACGGTGTATCTGGATCTTGCACTGTAAGAACATGTTGGCGAACGTTACCCAGTTTTCGTCAGATTGGCGATGCACTTATGAAAAAATACAGGAGAGCTAAACCTGTCATGGCCATTACACCGCCTCCCCCACCCACAGTTCAGGTAGCTTGTTCTAGTGAATATCTATTACGAATAAATCAACGCTCAATTTAAAACACGAGATTAATTCAATATACATATAAATCAAATTCAATAATGATTTGATTTAATGCTGTTCTTATTGCTATTTCTGAAATTTAATGCAAATTATTTGATGTAGCTCATATAATTTACAGACCCTAGATGCAATGTCGCATTCAATGTTACCAGAAATGGTGCCCATATTGGGAAACGATGCTAAAACACAAGGCAAGCCGAACGATTTCGCCAAATCGCGGCACAATCGACAGCCACTGTTGAAGAAAATCAACAAGTCCAAGAAGTACTTAGTACTTTCAACACAGAAACGGTCGAAAGACAAAGATGGTAGCCCGACTATAAGCTCGATTATAAATCCGAAAAGAATTCCAAAAAGAAGTGAGCTAGTTTATCTTCAACCCTCCCCCAATTATTGTGAGCCGGACTTGGCGCAAGGTAGCCTCGGTACACAGGGTAGATATTGCAACCGTACTAGCACAGGTAAGAGAAAGAAGTCCTGACACAAAGTTTCATAATTCCATGGATAATATGCTATCTTATTAAATATTTAATTTTCATAATTTTCATTTCCAAAAAAAATCAGCTTGCTGATTTTAGACATATTTCTATTTCAAATATTTAATTTAATTATCGAGATATTCTATTTAATTCTTCAATAAGAATTTTTTCTCGCTTACGAAAACAGTAAAAATCTTTTTCTGTTTTTAGAAACCGATGGATGCGATTTAATGTGTTGCGGTCGCGGCTACAATACACATCAATTCACGAGAACGTGGCAATGCAGATGCAAGTTTCACTGGTGTTGCCGCGTACACTGCGAGACTTGCATGGAACGCACCGAGGAATATACATGCAAATAATATTATTATCAGCGTACAATGTGTATATATAGATTTGCGAAATAGCACATGTAATTATATAAATGTTAGACTTTATCTTCAAGAGTAAAAAGAACGAATTGACGCATAAGAAATGTTAATATTATACGTGATTGCAAAAACGAAACTATATCTATGAGAATATCATAATTTCAAAACTATATACATATATGAAGATTTCAGAATTATATCGAACAATGTTCTTGATGATGTTAAAGTTGATAGGAAATATCTTGTAACTTTTTCAAGTCTTTATGAAATTCCGAATTATATGTAGAAGTTTATAGTAGTTAAACATTGGATATTAAAACAATCAAACCTAAAGATGGATCATTAAGTAATCATCGTTCTATATACTAACTTTAGATGCTGAGAGAGAATTGCGCAAGTTTCATCCCGCTTTTATTTTCTATTCTGTATTTAGGGATGGGATTAAGTTCAATATGTATTTATGAAATTTAGTCAATGTCTAAATATCGTTTCATCGATATCATGTAATATAAGGTAATTAAAAAATAAGTAATATCGAGTTTTACAAGAATTATGGATGCATTTCAAATAAGAAACGTCCAATTCAAATCAAGTACCTATCAATTCATATCGATATTATTTAGAATAGATTTATGCAACACTCGCGAGCTAAATGTTTCCATTTTTTTATTATCTTGTTGAATAAGATAGAAAGAAAACAAAAAACGATAAATATCAGAACTAATCAGTCTCTTTTCTTTTTTTTATTTTCTCTCTATCTTGCTCAATGATAAAAAGATAGAAGCATTTGGTTCTCAAGCAGTTTCCGAGTCTAAAGTAGTAAAGTTTCCTAGATGAGATCTAGATAATATCGATATCATTTAGAATGTATTCAAATTTTCAAAAATATACACTGATATTGTTCTAAATATATAATACCAGCATTCCTACTCGATATCTACATATGCACTTTTCTCTAATAATATAAATTATTTATCATTAGAATTCTTGCTACAATGCGTAGTCGTATAATGCGGAAATTACCATATAATAAATAAAATTCTGTAGCATCTACGTGTTTTATTATTTCGATTTCTTATAGCATTTATTTCTCATTATCTATATTGTCGATATTCTTTGCTTTTAAATGACAAATTCTTTCTATTTTTTTATATATAGAATTATAAATATTTTAAAATCTAAAAATAAGAACCTTTGGTAATATTGACGCAATGCAAATTGAATTAATTTATCCTTGATCGAAACCATTTTTTAAATTTAATTGGTTAGAATTATTTTTTTAATTTATTAAAAATTATAAAATATTAAAAATAAAATCATCAATAGTCATTTTATTTATTTCCAAGCATTGGATGAAATATGTTACTCCATCTCAAAATTTTTTTGGAGTGAAATTCTCTAAATAAAGAAAATTGAGCCAATCATGAAACATAGTGATTCAATTTTCAATTTTTTAAAAGTGAGATTTTTTTTCTCCAGAGTAACAATTCATTTTGAAAGTTTTAGAGAATATATTTAATTAATTTAACTAATTTATAATTATACATAAATAATATAATTATATATTAATTTTATATATAATTATTCTATATTTTACTATAATTATATAATTATATTAATTTATAAATTTAACTAATTTTTCATTCACGAATTACATCTAATCATTTAATATTCATAAATCCATCATCTCATCGTAAAAGAAAAAAATAATAGAAAAAAGTACTCACCCATCAATTCGACGCGATGCGACGCTGGCGACGCTCTGCCAATAAATCTGACGTCCTCGTCTCAAGATTGCCCGCTGCACATGCATTCTCACGAAGCAACACTCACGAAAACGCGGAAACCGAGACCGAACTAATAGTAACAATATCACAATCGCGATATTTTACACTCCCGAGACGAAACGATCGACGCATTATGGCGTTGTCGCGTTGTTCAAATCCAACGACTTGCCGAGAGATTCGAATGTCGCCAACTTCACACCGACGCCGCGTGGATACAATGCGAGTCGAATCAGCAACCGAGCGAGCCGTTCGAAAATGTACACCCGAATCGCTTGCGACATAACTCCAAGCCCGTAAATTCAACAAAACACAGTTAAACGATTGACACATCCCGTCATTCCGTTATGTAAATCACACGAAAAACGCGCGAAGTAGTTGCTTTAGTTGGCGGCGCAAAAACTCTCATTATTGAATAATACGCGGCACAAAACGCATTTGTCGAATTCAAGTCTTCTTCGAGAAATAATATCGCCCATCAAGTAAAACTAGTGGCAAATGTTAATCTATTCTTGTTCTCCTCGAATATACTTCTAGAGATAAAATAAATTTCTCACGCGGGAAACATCCGCCGCGCAAACAAACGACCGGCGATTTGACTCGCGTTCACTGATCGTGCGAATGGCGAGAGTCAATCCATCGCGTAGATGAATAATCCGACAATTAACAGAGAACGAGGTATCTTTGTGATTTCTTTTATCTCTAGTGTCATATAATACTTACCGCGGCGCATTTTGCGACGTAATACATGTATATACTACGCAGTACGCGCAGAGCTGCTCGGCTGCCTGTTGGTTCGAGTGGCGCGACGAAAATGATGACGCGGCGACCTTCCTCGTAAATATGACGCGGGGCGGCGCGCGATATAAACAATGAGACGCCGCTCGCCGACAATAACAATTATAACGATAACTTTTAATTTTTCTGTACAATTAATCTACACTGAATATTTCGTTCCTTATATTTCGATGAATGGACTATTATCGTATACATTGCGAATTGTTTTATGAATTCACTTTTTATGTATCGCCTAAAACGGTAATTAGTAATTACATTCATTTGAGAATGTTTAAAAATATATGGAATATAAGTATTAAAATATGCATAAAATGTAAAATGTTTGTATAATATATAAATAAATTTCACATGTAAATTAATTTTGCTTTTTTTTAAATATAATTTTGAACGATTACTTGAGTTTTTGTTCTAAAACGAATTGTTAAAATTATGAAAAATTAATGTGTAATTAAAAGATGAAATTTATCCATTTTAAGAAAAAACATATTTATTTATATCTTCTAATATTCTTACGTGAAGAATAATTTTTAATTATTAAATCAAAATTAATTAATTAATATTAATTGATTAATTAATCAAACGATAGTTTTAATAAATCAAAACGATTTTGCAACACAATTTTATTCCTTTTTTTTTAAATAATTTATTTAAAAAATAATTTCTTAAAAAATTTTTACAGTTTTAATGCTCCCAAAATATAAAAAGCTAGAAAAAAATAGAAATGCTAAATTAAATATTGTAAATTATTTTCTGATTAAGACGAAGATAAACCTTATTTCTTGAGTATTTATATTATCGCTGACATATCATGTTTATTAAATTTAAAAAATATTAATTTTAAAACGGTGAAAATTATCCTATGTATCTTCGTATCTTCGCAAATAATTTTTTTAATTTATACCTAATTATCACATAAAACAAATATCATTGATGTAATCATTATTCCATTTATTAACTTCTTATAAATGTATATAAAATATCTTATGTAGTCCCTGTGTTACAATAATAAATAAGTAAAAAATATATTAAACATGTAAGTAAACATCTATTTATATAAATATGTATATGTATATATGTATATGTAATATTATTATATATATATATATATATATATATATATATATAATAAATATATAGTAGTATATATATATATATATATATATATATATATATATATATATAA
>NW_012130079.1:2725734-2756227 GCF_000143395.1 Atta cephalotes | reverse complement strand
TATATATATATATAATAAATATATCAATTACATATACATATAATTATAGTCATGGTATCATTCTAGTAACAATAAATTTATTCTTAAACAATAAAAATGTTAAAAATATCCAAATAATTCTCCCTTACAAAATGCAGTTTAATATTTATCTCTGCATATAGGTACTATTTTTAAATACTATTTAATATTTTTTGTGCTTCTTGTTTCGCTTGTTGATCTTCATCATTTTTTGCAGGAAATTCAGCAGTTTTTTTAAAATACTTTATCGCGTCTTCCTTACGATTCAATTTCAAATATGTCTTTCCTAGCATTAGTAAATTGTGACTGTAGAAATTTGGATCAGTTTTTTCAGCAGCCTCGTGGTACATCAACGCTTCTTCAAATGTCGAAGTTGGTGGTTCTCCAAATACAATAGATGCTATTTTTCGTTGATACCATGTCAGATTTGAAATCTCGTAGCACCAGCTTCCAAGCATATAAAGTAACGTTGCATCACTAGAGTTTAACTCTAACGCTCTCTAGAATAAATAATAATAATAATAATTTAAGATCATAGTAATGATTTATGAGATCATCTTCATTTTTGCTATTTATAAAATATTATAATATTGCTATTTATAAACTATTTATAAAATATAATATTTCACTATTTAAATTGCAAAGTAATATCCAGCAAATAATTAAAGTAATGATTTACCAACATCAAATATCTTACCAACATATGTTTTTTAATATTATATGATTCCTTTATATGTGCCTTTGTACCTTCCAAAATACTTTTCTTATTAAGAAATATAGATATCCATTTATGCAAGGCATAGTGATTTTCTTGAATATCAAGAGCTTTACATAACAAATCATATCCTTCATAAGTTAACTTTTGTGCTTCAACATCACTGGCCATTTCAGACATTTTATAAATAGCTCTACTTAAACGCCATAAGATTTCAACATCCTTACTGTCCTATGTAATATAAAAGACATATTATAATTATACATATGTTGTATAGAAACATATATATTATAATTGTGTAATTAAGTGAAAATGTGAATGCGAAAATATAAATTAGAAAAAATTACCTTATAGTTTGAGAGAAGATCATATATATTTCTATAGTTTCCCTGATCGAAAAGCGTATCTGCTTTAGCAAGAAGTTCTTTTGTTGCATTTTGTTGCAATGTGTTGTCATCATTATTGCTTTTTACAAATCCCCATATTCCCATTACAGTAAATGGTGACATTATTGTTAACTTTCTAAAAATTTGCATATTGTTTTCCCACTGGAAAAAATAATCTTTAATTTATTAATAATCTTTAATTTATTAATATTTAATTAAGTTATTGTTACTATTGCTGTTATATTTTATATTTTGTTTTTTATTTACCTTACGTATTGGATGAATATTTTTATATAAAACAGCTCTTCGAAGAATTCTGTTGCAATTTGTAATACGATATAATCTTTGTAGTAGCATTTTGTACTTAAATTTTCGATATCAATTGGAAAATTCTTATTTAGAAAAAGATTATGAGATGAATTAGCAGTAAACTGAAACTAAGGTTAACTTACACAAATCAAGTTTAATTGTAGGCTGTATACAGCCGTTATATAGAAACTATATTTTAATCAGAATCATTAGGGTAGTTCACAATATTTTTTCAAACATTTATCATCACAACGTTACGTATATAAAAATTTTTATGCATGCAGTGTGTGTACTATCCGCAGCTTTGTGCCAAATGCACAAGTCAGTGCATTATACAAGTGTACACAATCAATACAAATCATCTGTGTGTATGACATGACCAGCTGTAGATCTAGTAGTATACACGCACATATTATCTGTTAATATAATACAGCAAAATGCATCTGAGATGAATCTGATAACTAAGATAAATACTTAACATATATGTATTTTCTTCTGCAGAATTTACATATGACACATCAATAGAATAGAACCTAACACATATAAATTAAATATGTACAGTGATTCTAAATTCAAAACCTTGCGTTTGAAATATGATAAATTTTATAAAAATAACATTAATTTATATCATACTGACAACAACGTAAATAATAACATCAAATAACAGTAAACATTGAGTAAACGTAACAATATCAATAAATATAAAAATAATTATAAAAAATTACAAAAATATTTATATATAAAAAAAATTTTAGTTATAAAATATAAATAATTATAAAAACATTAATAACACATCAGCTAAATTTTGTTAAAAATGAAATAGAACAATCGCAATTATTTTCGAAATAAATAGACAGATTAGTGCGATGAATTAGATTTTTATTTGGAAGATACACAGGTATATTGATAGGATAGTTTAACGTAATCGAGATAAGGGGAGTTGGGTGGATAGTGATTAAACACAAATGTACAAACGAAATACAATAAACAGTACGTTTCATCGGTGTGGTGCGTGGCTTATTGGCGGCACAATATAAGAAACATATTTTCTCTCTCTCTTTTCTTTCTCTCTTCTCACGTCTTCTGGGTCTATTTAATAATTGTACAATAAACTCGCTTATATGCTAAAGCCTCGCACATTAATCGTTTTTTCCGTTTTAAAAATAATCATATGTTTCTTTACTTTTCGTAATAGAAAAAAAATCAGGTAATGCGTTACATCGTAAACGAAGACATTGCACCGCAATCTCTTTCGCTTAGCCGTAGCTGTGTGAGCGCGATCATCGAGAAGAATTTTGGAATCACCCAGAAAAAACAGGAGAAGGAGCGATAACAATTTAAAGCATTATCACGATATATTTTTACATGAAAAAAAATACGTTTTTTATAAATTTTATATATCGCGAATCATTTACAGCTCCTAAATTATTGGTTTCTCGATAAATTCTAATTTATGTTTCAAATTCATTGTCAGGAATATCGTTAGTAATAGAAGGCATGGCTCAATATATCCTCTTTTTTCTGGTATCTAAAATTCTTTTTTAAATGACGCAAGACAAAGATCGTGCCTATTATACACTTATAATCATCTTAACATTATTTTTAAATACGTTCTTGAGTCTTTACATGAAATGTTTGTATGAGTTCTCGTTTTTTTTATATTTTTTATAATAAAATTATTTTTCTAATCTTTGTTAATCAGCTGTTGTTGCCCTGTGAAACCTGCCTTCTGTCATAATATAATAATACTTGCACGGTAGGTTCACACTTCTGAATTTGGTTGATTTTCTTTCATATATCACAATGTTATCTCTGCATATTTTTTATCAACATTAATCTTCTCTTCATAATTACAAACACCAAATTCATATGTAAACTTTTATTTGTTCAATGTCATATTTAAGAAATGTCCTAAGCCGCAAGTACCCGCAAATGCCAGCACAAGATTTTTCGTCATATGTCATACTTACCTTTGTATGACACATATCAGATGCAAGTTACGTTTTGTATGTAATCAATAAACTATCTTCTCAGTGTTATTTGATACATGTGAATATGCAATAGATAAAAAAACATGTAATACAGTTAAATCTGTACTACAAAAGCTGACGTTCCACTTAATCCACTTAATCGATCTTTTTCATATCTCAGTTACTATATTGTGTATAATATTCTTAAGCATGCAATACTGCACGGTATCCACTACATTGAAGTTTCATCTCATTGCAAATGCATTGTTTCGACTTAAGCTTTTTCATAAATAGACAGTTGAATCATAATCGCAGAGCATCTTATAGTGTGTTTTACTGTGCATTTACGCTAGATATAGCGTTCTTTTTTCTTTCTTATTGCGTATGAGGCTTGCCGCGTGGTGCGTATCCACGATTGTTTCCCCTTTGTCCTCGGAATTGTCCGCGACTAACGCGGTCGTTGCGTGCACCTCTTGATCCACCGCCACTGCCACGCTTGAAGCCAGAATTATATCCGTTATTTCCTTCGTTGTTGCCCCAGGCACGCTGCTGATATCCGTTTTGGTAGTTATTATCATTACGATAATACGTGCCTAGAAAAAAATTAATGCTGTATGATTTAGCCTTTGGAATTAAAAGATTTATTCAAAATACTGGAAGAATGTTTTATGGAAAATTATAAAAAATAATTTCATCTGTTTAATTTAAAATAATATCCTTTTACCTTGTCCTGCGCGTCCATTTTGTTGATAATTTCCCCTGCCTCTGCTATTATAGCTATTAGCAGTTCCTCTTCTGCCACCTCTTCCTCTGTATCCACCACGTTGATCAGGTACCCAAGTCTGCTGAGATGTCTGTTGTGACGCTTGCTGGCAATCTTGGACAGATTGTTGCTGTTGATCAGACTGATTCCAATCATTGGTCTCGGTCATCTGACACCAATCGATCGATTCATTTTGTTGTTCCAATGATGGATCGGGAATTTCATTTTGACCATTCTCAATCTTTTCCTGGAAGAATCCGCGTGTCACAATGAAAATCAATAGCATATATAATTTAATAAATCAATTTTAATTCAAGAATGTTACCTCTGTGGATGTTTGAGCTTCTTGCTGATGCGTCTGCTCGTTGAAGTTTTGCATTTGACCTTGCTGAGGCAATTGTGCGGTATTTTGTTGCTGTGGTTGTTGAGGCTGGAAACTAGTGGGATGTTGCGGGCTATATTGCATATTTGGTTGCTGATGAGAAGGTGGCATCGGAATTGGCGGTGGTGGATTAGGATTCGCGAAACCAGGAATGTGCGACATATCTTGCGGCGGTTGGTGTTGATATATGACCTGTTGAGGTACGCCCACAGGTGCATTTGCAAAGTTCTGATTTGTGAAGGTTTGCGAAGGAATAGGCGCATTAACTGTAGGAGGAATGTGTGATACGATGGGTGTTTGCGACGTAACATCTGAATCAAGTTCAGATTCTTGCAAAAAAAAGAAGTTAGGCGTGCCTATAACGTCATTGATACGAGGCGCTGGTGGAGGTTGTTGTTGAGATTGCTGAGCTTGCTGCTGCTGTTGTTGTTGTGGTTGAGGAACAAAAGTAGTAGCATTTGTATAATACGGGGTGTCAACTGGCGCAGCTGGATGAGGTATTGGTTGTGGTACAACCGGTATGGGTCCCGAAACTGGAGCAGCACCAGAAACAACGGGAAGTGTAGTAACTTGAACTGGAAAATTTGGAATAGGTATCATAGATTCCGGTGGAATGTGCCTGTCATTGCCATTGCTGTATTCTTCATTGACCTGTTCTTGAGCTGTCTGTGCATTAGTAATCTTGGTCTCTGCTACAGTTTCAGTAATCTGTACAGATATAAATCGATCAGATTTATATATATATATATATATATATATATATATATATATATATAGATTATATATTAAATATTCTGATTCAATACCTCTTCGATTGGTGTTGTCTCCAAACATTCATGAACTTGATCGAAATAGCCGCACTGATTAATTTTTGCAATTATCTCTTTCAATTTATTATAAGTAGTGCCAATAACTTCACGTTGCTTTCCATCAACAATCGCAACATAATGCTCCGCCACTTTTTGTGCTTGCTGAACAAATGTCAGATCACCTTCTTCACGCTGATTCTTTATCACTATCTCATTATATAAATTGTCTAGATACTTGAATTCCTCTTCCGTCAGTTTTATAGCCCCGTTCTTTCCATGAAAGAAATCGTCTCTAACAGAATCAGTATTTATGCTTATTAGGACATGCTGAGCAAGTAGCACTTCCTTTACCTACAACCGAGATCATATTTTCTTAAAATTACATCTTACATATATAAGAATGTATAATATATATAAGAATGTATAATAATTTAATTGTATAATTGTATAATAATTTAATTGTATGTAACAATATATAATAACTTATACAATATAACAATATATAATTACAATATATAATGTAATAACTTTATTTTGAATTATACTTTTGCAATGTCTTGTTGCATACGCTCAACAGCCTCTTTCCGTGCCAATTTCTTCTGCTGTTTAACCGCATCATTAGCAATATTAACGATTTGCTTATACAAGTCCCGTGTAATCTCTAGTGTTTGAAGCACCTCATCATATTTCGCCACCGCTGTTTTTTGGTCTGAATTTAATTCTCTTCCATTTTTTTTGCAAATCTCTATATGATTCGAGCCTCCCCTAAATTTAAAGAATACATTTTATAGATTTGTTTGATTTCTTTTGAGAGAAAATGAGAAAAATAAAAAGAGAAGGATAAAAAGAAAAAAAAGAGAGACAATTAATTACATTCAACATTATATTATAAATTGTAAAATAAGCATTATATTTATACTGTTTTCTGTAATTAATATATTGTTTTCTGTAATTATACACTTTTTTAATATATACTTTTAAAATTCTGTAATTAATATATACTTTTAAAACTTAAAGTGAAACAGATATACATTTGATTTGGCTGAAGCAAGAAAAAAGTTTTAGTGCAGCTTAGTGCAAGAATAAAAAAAGATCCATTGTGTTTACATCAAAACCAAGCATGGTTATAAATCAGTTAGTCATAATGTAAGATATAACAAAAGTTTAGATAACATCAAAGTTTATGCTCTTGTTCTAAAAGATCAAACGTTTAGAAATATTCCGCGAAAGCATGACGAATGCACGACAAAGCAGCGTCGACATTTACCGCGAACAAACTAAAACTGAAAACCGGGAAACGCCGAACGTCGATCGCGGGAACACCCTATGGCGCAGCAAGACTCTAACGTAAATAAATCGTCGTAAAGACGTTATTATCGGGTACGTGTCAGCGTCGCGTCCCGCCAAAGGCGTTAAAAAGCGCGTCGTGCATAAAGAAAAGTTTCGTGTACACGTAGACTGTACACCGCCATGATATAAGGTTGGCGATGATAAGTTGGCGTGTCCGGAAGCTCGAAATATTATTTATTAGACCATACATTGTAAAGGATTGCGGATTGATACTCGATCCGGCGATACGTGGACATAACGCGTTGCATGTACCCTTGAAAAATCGAGGCGCGAGCACATGGCATGTCGAAGGATCATGGCGGATCGCGGCGAGAAAGCCACGACTGACAGATAGACATTTGTCTGTAATTATGATTTGGCCGCGACGTTGCATTTACCTTACGCTTCTCGAGATTCCGTATCTTGTGCTCGATTACGACGATCGCTTGGCGTAACGGATCCACGGTCTCCGTAGAGGCCTGTTTTTCTAGTTTGGGGTTGGCAGAAGGCATCCTTCACGGGCAACAAACACGAACTGGCTGGGACTCGGAATGGTAACCAAGTTGAACCAAGTCACGAGGAGAAGGAGGGGGTAAATGGGACGACAGAATGGCGGGCTGAACGTTTCCGAAATATTGAGGATTCGCATGCGCGACATAACTTGTCCAAATGAACTTGATTAACCAAATTTGACTCAAATCAATTCATTGATGTTTTCTCCATTTTCGCCAAAAATTATGGAGTTTCCACATTAATGAAACTATCCGATTTTATTAAAAACATACTACATATTTTCAAAACGATTTTATTTAAAAAAATTAGATTAACTTAGTAAATTAAATTAATTCAACCGATAGAATTGTTTATTATCAGCAAAATTTTTGACTGTAAAATTCTTTATTTTAATTTTTCTTTCTAAATCGAACAATAAGAGATTGATGATTTTATCTATGTCAATAAAATATTGAAGATTTTAATTATTTGATGAATTAATTCCTTTTATTATATTCATATATAAATATTATTTATTCTATATAGTTACATTTTATTAATTTAGAATGCATTACTTTAATTTTGAGTGAAATAATATTTACAATAATTTTCAAATCTTCCGCTTATTTTCAATTTTTTCGGTTACACTTATTTCAAATTTAAGTGCGAAAATTACAATGAACTATTTTGCATTGAACATTTAATACTACACTTATATTCATTAATGATTTCTTGTATCTGATTGGCATATTCCATTAGATCGACGATTACGATTAAGGTCGGATTCTCATGCAGACGGCGCTTGAGCGTTGATTGATAAAAAAACGGATGTAAGTAAATCTCCCTCATTCATTTTTCTCCAATGCATTTCAATTTTATCTAATAATATGATCCATCATGTTAAGTATTGAAGAAACTCTCATTTCTTTTTCATTCAAGAAAATTTACCCTATTCTTATTTATCCAATCTGTTCTATGCTGTTTTAATATAAAATTCTTCTTCTTCTTTAATTGAACTTTTTGATTGGTTCATCTTTTCATGTTTTCTTTTCAACATGGAAAGAAAAGGAAGAAAGATGAATCATTCAAGAACTTCAGCTAAGAAGAACATATCTATAACTAAACAAGACAAACTTCTGAAATGTGTTTTGAAATGCACGAACAGCTAAAAATCTTTAATTCATGTTGTATCTATGCTTTTAGTATTGACTACGTTCAAAAAAACAACTTGCAACTGTTTATTCTTAAGTCAGTGTTAATTCATAATCGATTCTTATATTTAAGACTGTTTAAGTACAGTCTTAAATGTCACGAACCAATCAGGGCCGCGTAAAAGCCGCAGCACAGACTTTTGCATAATGCATAACGCATAATGCATAAGCAAATAAAATAATCAGAATCTTTTTTTTCCTATCATTTCATAGAAAAGAAGGATTTCGATTGGTTAATTCCCTTATGAGCTATGCATTATGCGAGAGTCTGTGCTGCAGCCATTAACTTAAGATATTACTTAAGACATTACTTAAGGAGATTCTATTCTTTAGAGAGTGAAAAAAATCGATTTTTTTTTACAGTTTTTACATCTCTTAAGTGTGTAGAATATGCCTGTAAAAAGATTTTGCAATATTCAAAATTTTAAAACAATTTATGACTTGTTAAACTAGATTTTGCATCGATCAAAAATCAAGGTATTATGCGCAAAACAAACAAAAATCGAAAGAAGAAGGGCTCAAATGCAGCAAAACATTTGTTCTTCGAACAGAAGGAGAAATTGATATTATAGGCCAGGAATCGCTAATTAAATTAAGTTGCAAAATATTATTAACAAAAAGTTATTATAAAATAAAACTTTAAACACATTTTTCTCGAATTCACGTTTTTCAAACTGGCGGAAAATGTACAGCTTTAACAAATCATCTGATTGACATGTTTTTTTCTACGAAGTTTTTTTTTACGAAAAATGCCAGTTACTAATCGGCTGTTAATTGACCAATCACATTTGCTGTTTAGTAGAATTGACCAATTACGGTTGATAGTTAATGCCGATTAATCGATATTGGTATAAAATCGGATTTTTTAGATTAAAATATTTTCTTGTTGTTTATCGAATGTTAAACAAGGATAGCATCTGGGAAGCATTTCGGGTGGGAATCTGAGAATCAATTGTGTATCTTGATACGAGGTGAAAATTATAAAAGAATTCATTAGATATTGACCAATTAAATTATGAATATTCTAGTGAATTTGCTAATTTTTGTAATTTTCATCTCATTTCGAGATACATAATCGACTGAACACGCCCTAGAATCTAGAATGTTTCTATTGGAAGGCAATTTTTAGCGCCATCGTAGTGAATCCACAAATGGTGAACTAAAGTTAATCACGTGACAAGAAGAGGGAAACTGATGCCATATTTAAACCTGCGCGTTCATATGAATAAATACCTAGTCATAAATTATATAACAATTGCTTTAGAACTTATAATATCCTACGCATTTTTTGCAAATAGATAGTATTGTAGAAAAGTATTTAATTTTGTTCAAACAAATTCTGCTTTATAAAATCAGATAGTAAGTCAATGTTTAAATTTTTAAATGAGTTTTACGGTTTGAGATTTATTGATAGAGCAAGTTCTTCTTCCATTTCAACAAGAAGAAAATTATTTATGATGTATGTATTTACATTACATATGGCAAATGCTCTGTTCAATTTCAATTCTAACTTTAAATTTTAGTTTGCGTCATATTATTTTTATTTTTCTTTTTTATCTTATCATTATTCATATGCACATACACTTCATGTACTGATAATTAAAGTGTTTAGTACAAAATTTTCCTGTAAATAGTCAGTGACATTTTGCTAATCTTTGTGATTGTTAACACTTCGTGGATGTTTATACTAAGCTACTTTGGGAAGCAAGATGTGCAAAAGATAAAAATCCCGGAGCTAATAGAATATTTAGAATCAAGTTATAAATGTTGCTCTTTTAGTTTTTCAATACTACTATAATAATCCTCCAAATAGAACAGCAAGTTATTATGATATCAAGATGATTCCAAAATGATCGTTAAAAGTCATTTTTCTATCATTTCCGATTCATTTTAATGTTTGGACATTAATCATCGTAACTTATTGTTCTTGGAATTGTCTTTAGTTTTCCTCTAAAAAAAACAGTATCTTGATATAAAGAATTTAAAGAATTAAAAACATAATTAAATTGTAACAAAAGATATTAAAATATACTTTTATAAAATATAAATCTTATAACGCAAACTCAGGTAGAATATAAAAGTCACAATAATCAAAGAACGTTATTCATCATGATCTTATTTGTCATTTATAATGAATATACGTATAACATTAAATATTAAAATACACTTTTGTAAAGTTTAAATCTTATAACATAAGCTCAGATAGACATAGAAGTCACAATAACATCATATAAGAATATCATTGTGACTTCATTTGTCATTTATAAGTGACAAAGAACTTGTAAATGACAAATAAGGTCATGATAATAAGGTCATGATTTTTTATGATATTATTATAATTCTATATTCTACCTGAATGTTTGCATTATAAAATTTAAACTTTACAGAAGTAATATTTTAATTCTTTAAAAGTTTAATTTAAGTATTAAATTTAAGTTAAATTTAAGTATTTTAAATTGTTACATTATTATGACCTTATTTATATGTGACAAATGAAGTCATGATAACGTCTTATGACTGTGTTCCATCCAGAAGATATTTTTTCCATAGCATCATTAGAAAGTGATAGAGAAATAGTAGCGTTAATTAACATCAATATATGATGAAATGTCCAAAGATATACTCGTTTCTCCAAGCAAATATGTACGATTCATTCACATTGATCTCTGCCTCTTTCACGAATTCTCCGTCCCTCCGGTCACTTTCCGTTTGTGTGCTCGACCAACATCACTGTCTCTGACACGTTATAGTTCTATCAGCGGAGATTTGACATTTGACCCTTGACGCTGGCCTAAGTGTTCGCGTCGGCGGGTAAATCGCAAGCATTCCGCGGGATCGGCAGTCCCGCGTCAATCATCGCGCGCTTAATTATACTTACTTGGCCGAATTCCGTTGTTTAGCAGTCGTCGATCACGTGCATCCGCATATATAATCGCATTCCCCCGCGTTATGCGAAACTTGCGATATCCAACGGGGCGCGTCCTTCTATACGTTTCGACGTAGACGATAAATCCTTCTCTTTATTTTCTTCTTTATTTTTCCTCTTTATTTTTCTTCTTAATTTTTTTTCGTCTCGCCGCGATACGGAATTTTTTTCGATTGTTCTATCGAACTGATGTGTGTCAGCGTTTATGCGATAATCTCAGTCAAGAAAATGGATTGAGACCATGCACGTGGAAAATGCGCTCGCGATTGCCATAGGTTCACGCGCGAGGGTGAAGCAGCGCGATTAGAAAATTCCGCGATTATTCGCAAGAAAGAGATAATCGTGGCAGAAGTTTTCTCATTTTCACGAAGAAGCTACGGTGCACAGTCAATGGGATTTCGCTGTTAAAAGCAGAGTTTCAGATTTTTTTCAATATCAAAATCTGGTTGAAGCTAACCGACACTTTGCATCGTCGATTAAATCTCACATGAGTAACTCAATTGGAAAATTATAATTATTAAAAATTATAAATTGCAGTTTACAATTTGAAAGGGAACGAAGTGGATAAAGAAGTGCCAAGAATAAGTTCATATATCGAAGCTGCGAAATTGCACCGAGTAAGCAATTGGTCGAATAAATATTATTTTGCAAATTTTTTCTCATCGAAAAAGACATACGATTTATTCTTATACAATTTTTTCTTAATGTATTTTTATTTAAAAAATAAGAGTGTAGAGATAATATTTATTTTTTATATTTATTGAAAATACAAATAAAAACTAGAAAATATTTCTAAGGGAAACCGAAGGAAAAACTGTACAACCATAAATCGTATTATCTTCACGTCGTAGTTATCTATCATCTTTCTTGTTAGGAACTAAATCATCACAGAGACAGACGTCGTCGGCATTGACATTTTGTCGCAGTTATTTACTGTTCGAAAACAAATAACAGCAAATTATACAAACATTATATTTATATAAAAAATAATTTTTTTTAATTTCAAAAATGATTAATCGTCCTCGTATCGATTCACTTCAGTTTTCCTTTTGCGACAAATAAATTCTTAATTTTTAAATATTTCTAATTTATAATTTGATATCTTTTACGCAACGCGTCCTAAATACGCGGAACATTAATCAGGTTTTATTGCCCGACGAATTACATTATATCGATACGTCGATATGAAGCTTCATGCGAAGGAGGATTCTTAATTGAATGATATAAACGACTCCATTCCGATAGCATCATATTCTACGCTTTTTACGTCATATAAAATCCGATACAAATTTATAAATATCTTTCTTCATATAATTGGCAAATTATTTGATATAATTACTGATATAATTGTTATAAGAGCTAAAACGCGTGCTTATTACGATTGACGCTGTACTTAATCTCATGTAAACAAAGCCTCTAGTCTAATCTAATCTAGGCGTTCCTGGACGAAAACATTTAATAGTCTGTTTTTATTTTTTTTTTTTGTTGAAATAAATTGCGCAAATCATATTTGAACCGAAATCAAGGCAAATCAGTTAGCGTCGTATCAACCATGTCGCTCATTCGCACAAAATATATATATTGTGAAAATAACGAGAATTCAGATAAAGGATCGCGATAATTATCGGCATCCAGGAAGAAAAATTATTTTCTCCTAACGTATTGAAATCTCTTATCGAACATTTCGTACTATATTGATTCAGCACATTATTCTGCGTCGTAGAAAAATTACTCGATTTTCAGAAAATATGCTGAAAATCGAGCAACAATTTTTTGCATCAATTTTATTTTGACTTTGTGTAAATGATGTTATATTTGATAACATTTTTTAACCTATTTCCTATATTTACTTGAGGCATATAGTGTTAGTGCATTAATTCTACCAAAACAAGCGTCACATTTATATCACTTAAATCCCCAAAAAATCGAACACCACGATTAAATGAAGTTTATTACAGCAATTAATTGAAGAAAAACAACTTGTTAATGATATCTTAACGTGTTTTCCCCCCCCCGATGCACTTTGTGCCTCGAGGCCGAAGTTTAGTTCCGTATTTCTGCGCATGTTAAATGATATAAGGCGGATTTGGTACTTTGGAACGCGATCCATATTGATGATTTAATATCAAAACTGCAGCAATGCAATAAGATATATGAGTTGCTTTCTTTCTAATATCTTTCTTTTATTTTATCTCATTTTTTCTTCTTAATGAACAACCAAGTGCGATTTTGACCAGTTCTCAAAGAATATAACAGTTCGTAAACAGTTACCAAAAATAGTAGACTAATGCCCGTTTCAATCAATGTAGATTAATTTTAATCTCGGTTCAACTTACTTTTCAATCTTTTTTATTTCTTAGAATTAGAAAAAAATAAAGAGTTAATCCAAGCAGAGCAACAAGTCATGATAACGTGAAAATAAATCGAAAATGATTGAAAAATAACTTTTAATCGTTTTGGAGTTATTTTGACATCATAATGACTTATTGTTCTGCTTGGATAATTAGATCAAGATTAAAATTAAACTACATTGGTAGAAACAAGCATTCGAGCCTGGGCTTCAACACCTACGTCGCTCGGACCTGCGCCGAAGCTTCTGTATGTCAACAAGAACTCGAGAAGTAAAACGAATCAGTATTATAACACACCCCGCACAATGAGGGTTCGTTATCACTAGCACACAGGGGCGACACAATTACAAGTAGATCGCGATCGACGAATGTCGCTTCGAAATATATTATTTTGCACTCGGCACGCTCTCTTCGGCTGATTTACAATGTAATTCAGGATTTATGCGATCATTCAACCCGAAGCTCTGCAACGTGAAGGCGATTCCATCCCTTTTCTCGTAAGACACAAAACAATATAAACACCTCATAAAAAACATATTCTGTCTGAAAACTATTTTATATTTTCTTTTTTTAAATATCTCTTCACATATAAATATTTTTTTAGAAATAATAGGAAATTAATTTGAGAAGCTAAGTGATTTTTACAGCAAAATCATTTTGCGTTTTGCATTTAATATAGTAGATAAATAAAAAATAAAAGTTTAAAAGATCTTTTTTTTATGTTTTAATCTCATTTTTTTTCTTCAATCGCGATTAGTTATCCAAGCTTTGAATCGCAGATCACTTTGTAATGCAATTCTTTGATGTTATCTATGTATTACATTTAAAGACCAAATCACTAAATACAAACAAATACGATCTGGCAAACGTTCGTCATGATACGTGTATCTGTTTGAATAATTACGTATTATTTCATTCTCTTTAGATATATATATTATTCGGATTTTATTTCCCAAACTTTCCAAGCTAAAAGTGTGAGCATGAAATCTCGAATTCACATCACCACAACGAATCGTATCCTCTAACATTTCTTTTTATTATTCTATAAACTTTCAGATAAGGAAAAACTTTTGAAGTAATTCCGCAATTAAAATCCGCAAATCGAGAAAATATATGATTGCGAAAGATATATCTTTAACAAGATCGTGACAGTTTCAGATGATTGACAATTTAATCTTCAATGATATGGGGAACGTAATGCAATTAGATGAGGCCGAGGACGAAGAGAGCTTCAAGTGCAATGGCACTATTCACGCTGAACTGCCAATCGAATTGCGTTTCAATGACGGCCACTTGGTGACGATCATCACTTATAGCATCCTAATGGTGATATCGGCCATTGGAAATATTTCCGTGCTGACCATAATAAAAAAACGAAAGTCCAAATCCCGGATACAGAATCTCGTAATGCACTTGTCGATCGCTGATCTCTTTGTAAGTATAACGCTGCGAGCGCAAATAACTTGCGATAAAGTAATCATACCGTTCGCGATTTGCGCTTCAATGTAACAAACATGAGATATGTTGCATCTTGTCATTGTCCAGGTGACATTCCTGATGATGCCATTCGAAATCGGATGGGCGAGCACGGTATCCTGGGAAGCAGGAGACGCGATGTGTCGCATAATGGCTTTCTTCAGGACATTCGGCCTGTATCTTTCATCCTTTGTAATAATCTGCATAAGTATAGACAGGTCAGCACAACAATAACCATAAATCGCGTTTATTCTGCGACACTTTTAGTACGCACTGGATATTAAAGCCTAAAAGTTGTACACTGATTTAATCTAATTATAAAAATAAAATGTAAATATTTCGAATTATAAAACATATATTTTATTTAATAGTACAACAAAATATGTTGAAGATTTCACAGTTTAACTCGTTTTTATATTTGTCAAAACACATCTTTAATCGGCAATTATGTACAATGCAATAGTAATATAGGTTTAATATATATGCACTAATGAGCACTGATTGTGAGTGCATCCAATTAAATTCATTATTAGTTCCAATCCATTGAACGTTGTATCCCATACAGCAGAATGTCCAAATTACATCAGTATCATTAATATATAACAATAAAAACAATTTAATAACGCAATGTCAATAGGATATCTATGATATATTCGGGATATTTCTGCCGCGGAATACGTTAACACGATTTGCGGTATTTAGAATAATCGCACGTTTTGGATAAGACTACACATGTAACTTCATCTTCTAGATATTACGCCGTGATGCGACCTCTCCAAATATTAGATGTTCACAGGAGAGGGAAGATATTGCTGATGCTTGCGTGGATTGGCTCTATACTTTGTTCCATGCCACAGGTACATTAATTTTTATTCAAATTGCATAAAATGCCACTTCGCTTCATGATTAGCGCTAAATTTCGTTTCTTGTAGATGTTGGTGTTCCATCTTGAGACGCATCCAAATTACACTTGTTATACGCAATGTATAACGTTCAATATCTTCCCATCGTACGTGCACGAAGTTTTCTACAGTTTGTTCGGTATGGTAGTGATGTATTGGTGTCCCCTTATTGTAATATTCTATACTTACACCAGTATTTTCATGGAGATCTGCCGTAGATCCAGGGAGAGAAGTGAAGGTATGGTTGAATGTAATTTATCGCGCTATAAGAATTATTCATATTGCACGCTCAAAATTATTTGAAGCACGTGCACTAAAAAAGAATCTAGTTATTTAAGTAATAGTTATTTAATGTTAAATGAAATAAATTCACTCGAATGTTCGGCTAATGTAATAAAAAATTAACTAATTTTACTTGTCTAAATATTTAATAATTATCATCATAGATTGATTACTATTATTATGTTTGATAATATTCTAAATATTGCACACACCAATTCGCTAAACAAAATACATTTTGCTATTACCAAACTTTTTCTCGTATTTGTATTTCTGATTTATTTAACAAATACAAATTTAATAAGAGATACTATCTAATACGTATAGTAATAAATAAATGATGCGGTATACTAAACAGGTATTCTTTGTAGATAGAATACGTCGCTCCTCATGCAGTTTTCTAAGCCGAGCGCGAGTACGCACTTTAAAAATGACGATAACCATTATCGCTGTCTTCATTATCTGTTGGAGTCCTTACTATGTGATGAGCGTTTGGTGAGTCTATGATTACTCTTAATTTCTAAAATTTTTCTCGTCAACTCGTTTCGTCAAAAAATCAATCGCGATATATAATAATAACATACGCATTTCAAAAAGTTGACAGTATCGCCAGATTATGTAAATAATAGTATATAAAAAAGATCAATGATTGATGTACATAATGTACGACTTTGACGTGACTGACGTTCACGGCTATAGATACGCAAATTCTATCTTACAAAAAGGAAAATAACATCTCCTATATTAAAAATCTCGCTATTAAATTCTGTGATCTTTATCGGCAAACGCGTGCAAACAGGTATTGGATTGATCGATCATCAGCCCTCAAAGTCGACGAACGTATTCAGAGAGCCCTTTTCTTCTTCGCGTGCACCAACTCTAGCATGAATCCCATCATCTACGGTATCTTCAATATTCGTCAAAGAAATAAAGTAAGTATTATCTATCTCGAACGTTATGACGCTGTAAATTTTATTCAATTCAATGAAGCTTTTAGTCTGAGACATCATTAACTTCAATGACATCTCATATAAAATCATAAATTATTTTATCGACAAAGTTTTGCATTAAAAAATTTAAATTGACATGCACATATAACGATCTTACAGCCATTAAATCAAATTCATTTTAAGCATCATTTTAAGCGTGAAATAGAATTTGATTCAGGACGAATTCGTGTAATTGTCACATCAATTCGCGCTCTACATGTTGTTAATGCTACGTTTATCCATACAATTGCAAGAGATATTTTAACATCTTATGAAGACAAAAGTAAATCTATACCGCATTAAAAAAGAAGCATATTTCCATGGCTCTTGTTTGCTAAAAATTGAAAAGTTACATTAACACTTTCATTTTTTTCTACTCATACATTCAAGTTAACAGTTGGTTGTTGCCTGTATTTCTAGACACAGCTTCAGTCCCATCCTCTTCTGAAGCTCGTCAACACAACTGTGGAACTTCCTGTTGTCGCATACGCCAGAGATTCCATTTTCACCATTTTCGTAATAACATTGCCGATTTTTTTTAACCCTCCAACTTCATATAACAGACGTTCATCGCATGATCGTAATGGTAATTTGTTATCTCGATAATTAGATATTTTTCTCTACTAATTGATAAGTAAATCCCCCCCCCCCCCTGACTTCACATCTTGCATGTTTCCATGCGATTAATAGAAGAGTAATTACACATCGATATTTTCTTGAAGAAATGAAGAAAACTCTATTATATGATAACCGCAATTACAAAAAACAACATTGAATGTTCAACGTTTAAGAAAAACATTCAAGCTTCAAGACAGACGATTAAACGAGATTTAAGACTTCGGCAGTTCCAAGTTCCACGAAAATTTCTATTTTCGTTCTAGGCGCCGATGCGTACAGCCACCATCGAGACCCGGGTCACGCCGCTGTCCCTATCCATCAAACTTCTCGATTGTCAATGAATGCGATGTTCATCGGCTCGAATAGATGCGTTTAAATCAACGATGTTAGCTTAAATATCTGCGTTCTTTTATGAAAATAAGTTTCAGCAGTAGTGCTGTCAAATGCTGCAAACTGCATCTTACATGACGGTGCATTCACGTGCAGATATTGTCCGGAAACTATCGTGTACGCAGAGCTGTTCAAAAGTTCTCATCTTACTCTAGATGTATGATGAGATTAGGCGAGATGTGAAAGCGACTGTGATCGATCAAATTAAATCGCGATGGAAGAAGAAGATCCTCTGACGAAGTTGAAGAAACGCGACGAAAAAACAGAGATTTTCCTAAGTGAACTATGTATTCATTTGTTTCTAGATGTATTTATTTTCAAGTTAGATAAGAACTTTTAAAAGAAGATTCTAGACTAAGTTTTTATATGTATTTGTTTCGATATAAGCAAACGTTGCAAATGCAACCATGAATGCTTCTTCGAGTATGTGTTCTTTCTTTTTTTTTATGTATGTATATACTTTCGCGACACAAGGTTGTGCAAACAAGTTACGTAAGCTATTTATATACCGTTTATGTTCCGTATATTTTTATAAGAAGGAAAAAGATATCGAACAAAATGTGTGTGTTTGCATCGCGCAATCCTGTTTCATTACTTAAAAACTTTTAAAGGATAAGCACTCAATCTATTGTGTTTCTGTCTATATTTTCCATAAATAAAAAAAGGAAAATTGTAATTTGTGACACGCGTGTAATATTCAGATTATTATTCCTGCGTGATCGGGTAACGTAATATGATACACGTAATGATGTATTTCGGTCTATAACAGGTAAGGGAGTCAGCGTCTCTTTCCCGGAATCTGCAGATGCATCTCTGTAACGTTCGTCAGCTTAATTTAAATTGAGTTAAATCTGCGTGACTTCGTACTGACTTCGAAGTCTGACTCTATATAACAGGCTAGTTATATACATTAGACTCAACCCGCACATCTGTAATGTCGGTCAATTAGGATGGAAAATTGATCGCATTGTACAGTGCGGCCACGCTAAGTCTCGGTCAGCATCCAATACGGTTGAAACGTAGATAATGACGAAGACGAAATGACGGCAGAGACCGAAGCGATCCCTTTCGTTCCGCGTGTTCGCTACGGCACGTGTATCACGTGAACGAAAAATGGCATGACGTGTTGAAATCGATTAAGAGCAATAATCTTCCGCCCATAAATTTTCAAATTCCTTTGGTAGTACAACAAATCAATCTATTTGTAAATTAGAAACATCACCAATCAGTCA
This sequence comes from Atta cephalotes, assembly GCF_000143395.1. NCBI lineage: Eukaryota > Metazoa > Arthropoda > Insecta > Hymenoptera > Formicidae > Atta > Atta cephalotes. Next base: position 2,736,680 of record NW_012130079.1, on the reverse strand, counting down.
AATATGACAAAATATCGAATGAAAAATGAAAAAGTATTAAAAGAAATACATAGAAATTTATAATAAATCAAAAAAATATATCAAATTAAGAGAAAATTAAAATGACTTTATTTTGTTGTCATGAACAGTCAAAATGATAACTTTTTACAAAATTTGTTGTTAAGGATTATTTTTATCCTTAACAACAAATGTTGACTTTTGTATGTTCTTTGAAAATTTGTATAAGTCATAAATATCTAATTTGCAAAATATTCATGTATTTAACGTTGTTAGAGTTAAGGATGTTGCTTATGCACTCACTATTTTTTATCTTCGAATTCGAAGATTAAATTTGAATGAAAGATTGGCAAATTTTTTTGGAGACACCGTGTATATCACCATGGAGGAAACTAGGCTGCAACGTGTCTACGGTTTGAAACTGGTGTGGATGTGTAGGTGGGACCACTTCCCACGTGTAACTGGCACACCAGCGATATTGTTACATACATGTTGCAAGGTCCGTCGCATCGAAAAGACCTAAACTCCTGTCACAGAAACTCTCTCCGAGAGTTGGAGTAGTTTTTTTTAGCTATAAAAAAAGGTTAATATATCAATAAGAAGAAATTACGAATGCAGAAAGCTGGCTACCTTCCTACAGAATTTCCTTATAGTGACTTGTCTATAAATATTGCGATGTGATGATAGGTTTTACAGGTACAGGTGCATTCCAAAAAAAAGCACACAATGCTAATGTGCGAATGAGTATTGCATATTAATCGATTTCGCCGAGAAATTCCTCGTGTCACCGTAGAAGGAAGCGTTTAATTTATATTAGCGCCGGCTCTGACACACCTTTCCGCTATGATTATTTCATATCGTTAAAAACACCTTGTGGGCGGATGCATACAATAATGTCGGAGTAACGTATTGACGATACCATTAATCATTCAGCCAGATCATACGGCAATAATATTGCTTACTCCACTGTCCATTTTGAATTGCAGAATTGATTTAATAAAAATTAAAATGCATCCAATAATGTAATAAAATGTAAATTTCACAAAAAATGAATATATACATTTAAATAAATAATATTTTTGAGATAAAATCTTCACAAATAAATTAATGTAAATTTCACAAAAAATGAATATATACATTTAAATAAATAATATTTTTGAGATAAAATCTTCACAAATAAATTAATTTTTCCAACCGTTCTTTGTCCAATTTAAATATAAATTATATTCGAACGTAAAGATTTTTATTTGCAATTTTTATTTCATTATTCTCTTTTTATTGTCTGTGTGTTTACAAGATTAATTTTAAATCTCAAACAGCCTGTCGCTCTTCTATCGTTTTTCTTTTAGAAATGCAATTACAATTTGCAGTCTTTTTAAAATAATAAAATGATTATAATCTTAATTTATCTTAATTCATCAGTGTTTTCTCTACTCGTTACGTATCAGATGCAAGTAGTAAGTACAAAATCTCGTTTGTAAAGCCGTATTCGTGGGCGACGTATAAAGTCGCGGACAGTCCGTATCCGCGCTTCAGTCGGCGGCCGTGTCTTCTGCATCCGCGCGCGTGCCGTCGTATCCGTCAGAATTTATTGCATCACGATTCCAAGACGAGAGAGTGGCACTGAGGGGATTGCAGGAAATTTGGGTTGCATTTTTTAATTTTTGGAAATCCACGATCGATACCGAATACTCGCGCAAAGTGTATCGGGGTCGCATCAGTATGCGGGTCCCGATTTTGTTGATTCTTGGGCTGTTGGTTATCTACGCCGTCGATGGTAACATCATACCTAACGAAGGTAAAGGTTTTGATTATAAGGAAAGTGACAAATGTTTATGAGGGATAATTCCATATTGACGAATTAGCAATGATCATGTTAACTCCGATTCGCGTTTCCCTCTTGCGAAAATAAAATATTTCTTCCGTTACTTTCTTCTTCGCCTTTCTTAGACTATAATGTTGAAGACCATTCGCGGCGCGATGCGACAAGAAACCCGGTAGTAACGTGAGATCGGTGATACGTGAGACGTCTTCACGGTTAAGTGCATTGATCAACTCTTGGTCACTCAACTCTTGTATTCTTTCGCAGAATTCTTTATATTATATCTTTAAATGTATATTAAACAGAATAAATAAAATACAATTTTTAATTAACAATTAAGCTTTTTATTATATAAATGCAGAATTATTTTTAATTACTCTATCTTTTTTGTATTCTGCCGTTTTACAACAGCTCTAACTACAAGCCTGCAGGATGCTTGGTTCGATGATGAATTCGTTATCGCAATATCTAACTTTAAGGATAAGAGAAGATCTTCCAGTAGCCCAGTGGAGACTCTATTATCTGTGAAATATCTGGGAAAAACAAAATTAGTGCTCATAAGCGATCGACAAACAAAACGCGGTGAGCCAAGATTTGCCTGAATCACGATCTTTTAAATTTCTGCGTTATCATTATTTTAATTTATTTAATGTTTGTCGTTTCAGTTATACTTGAGAGTCTCGATGATACGGGTCGACGAAGCACATCACATGTGAAAGTGGACAGCCTCTCAGTGAACACTCCTCCGAAGAGTCTGATTTTACTGGTGCATCAGGCGCAGCCTAATCCTCGCGTGGATGTGTACATCGATTGTAATTACGAGGGTTCTATACCGTTCAAGATAACTTTCCGCCACATATCTGCGAAAATGGACCCACTAGAAGGATACGTGGAAGTAGTAAGTTTTTATCTTTCACAAAATATTTTTCATAAAGTTTTTAATTTAGATAAATCTTGAATATATATTATCACATATGTTAGTTAAGACAATTCACGCTTCTTTTATGCTTGCCGAGGAATTAAAAATACAAAAAAAACGTTAATACATTATCCGAAGTTGCTTTTTAAATAAAAAAAAAATTCCCGCTTGTTTTCGTATACTTAAGTTTGTCTGATATTATTTTTTAATTGCTGTCGCTTTCTTCATTCACGATCGTATAGCAGTTTCTTATTATTCTTTTACGTGTTATTTGTGACGTCCATAAACGTGGGACGACGTCTTTCCAAATATGGTTGACAAGACCTAAGCTAGTTGCTTCTGTTACATGCACCTGGTTGGCTTACCCAACTCAGGCACAACGATCCCTGACTACTCGGATGAATTGAATTCGTTTCAATGAATTATTCGCGCCTATTTCTGCCACTAGTGATATTACATTCTGACTTTATGCAATTATAACTCTACGATTATTTTCAATTCTCGATTCAATTCTTTGAATGTCTTTTACTACTAAAATCAAAATGATTCTTTGAATTGCCATATTGATTTTGATAGAAATTTTAAATAGTATTTAAAATATTGTTAATTTTTCTCTTAATAATTATAATTTTCTTGATATATTACAATTGAACTCTATTTATTCAAACATCGGGGAAACAGTTTCGATAACCGATGATTTAGATAACGGGGATCTACTAACTCTCTGCCAATTTACTAGTTCCAATAATAGAAGCTGACGTTCAGAAAATTGAAATCGAGCATATCGGGCTCCTATTACTACAACTATACGACGCCGTAGTTCAGATAATAGGAACTCAACTACGAGTTCAGATTTGGACTTAAGCAAACTTGCTTGTGTAGATACTGTAAATAAACGGAATTCTATTGTATTATCTACTTCACTAATTCGTTTAATTAAAATTTATTTGATTAACAGCAATATTTATTCATTTATAAACATGTTATAAAATTCTTTTAGTTCAAAGAACGAAAATGGCGAACAAAAGTGTATCAGGCTGCAACCATCACTGATGTGCTGAGGAAAGAGCAATGTCCTGACAACCTATCTGAAATGAAGCAACCCTCAGTATTCGAAATCGATACGCCGAAGACACAACCTATGGATTCTGAGGAAGACTATCAAAATAAATCTATCGATCGACTTGACGAAACAAGTGATGAAATTAATGGATGGGAATCGAATAATAAGGGTCAATGGTCTTCCAGTAACTCAAAGTTTTCCTGGGATCATAAGAAATCTTCCAATAAGAAACATCAAGGTCATTCGAGTGATAGCAATCGACCTACGAAAAAAGATTACTCGGGACATCCAAAAGGCAAAAGCAAACCCGATTCATACGACTCTTCCGATCCGTTTTCTTCATCTGGTGAAACGGACAATCTTGACTATCCACATGGATTTCGTCCTTCACAACCTCCGATATCTCGCCCTAAAAAACATGCTAAATCTGGTAAATTCAAACAATCAGGTTCGAAGCTCGATAAATCGGATCCGTACGGTTATGGCAAACAATCTGGATTATATGAATCAAGATCATATAATTTTAACACAAATCCTCCCTTAATATCAAACGAGTCTGTTGGGTCACCTGTTAGGTCCGAATCTTTCAACAATCCTAAACGACCTGGCCGAAGTCCGTATCCCGGTAGTTTGGGTCAGAATGCGTACCCTTATCCAACAGACATACCTAATTCAGATGAATCATCCGGCAAAAGAGTACCCAGGAGAGGCGACATCGGAATCCAAAGTCTGGATGAGAAAGGTAGGTGAGATAAACGGATATTAAATTAAGTCAATTAATGTGTTCTCACGGGAAGTGTTTTCCAGTCTGCCAGACCGATGATCAAATCGTGAAAACCTTGAACGAATTAATCAACGCTACCAGGAAACTCGGGAGGGAGTTGGAACTAAATGTAAGTTAAGCGATCAAGTAATAAAGCAATTCTTTCATTATGTATGAATTAATATCCTTGAATCTTAAATTAATGCTTTCATAATAATTTCAAATTAAAATAAACATAAAAATTTGTAAATTCTTATATTTCATTTTTTAATTTATAAATTACATAAAGTTTAATTATTAAAACATTTTGACAAAAAAATCGCTATTATTCAATTATAAAAAAAATGTGTGCAATTTTTGAAAGATTTACATTTCGTTTTATAGAGGATGGAAACCCAACATCTTCGCCATTTGATTGAAAATTGTTCGGCGTGTCGTATACCCCCCGGTGAGTGACGTTCCGTCGTATTGAAAGGACACGTGCTCGAAAATAATAAGTTCTTTTAATTTAAAAGTTAGTCAAAACTGCATCGTAATGCCACAGTTGAATGAATCTAATTAATTTATCTCACGCGCGTCGTCCTTCACACCCTCGAAGGGTTAATCTGTACATGACAGTTGTTAGCGGAGACTATCTATTTATATGGAACGAGTTTGTATTAAGCAATCTTTCAACGCAATAAATGCCTGTTGTTAGAAAAATTCAACTTTGTTGTGACTCTTATATTCTTGCGTTGCGCAATCTCTTTCAATATGTGGGCAGCTAGCGGAAGCTTTCATTTAATCATTTAAAATGCGATCTTTTTGCAAAGATCAAACGTCGTTAATATTTCCGAGTTAATTGTTCTTCAATTACAAATTTACAATTTATATAAAAAAAATATAAAGATCCTGTTGCAATGTAATCGAGACAAATTTTACTTGCTTCCTCTCGTCTCTCTTCTTCAGATAAATATTTCAATATATCAGAAAATGATTAATTCATTAAATTAAAAATTAAGATGGACGCTTGCAAATACAATAATAATGTAATGGTTATCCCATTGTTACATTGTCTTTACTCTAAGGAGATTAAGAATGCGCAGGATCCGCGACGTCGATTTTAAGTCAATCTCTTTAAGTACATCACTTGCACGTGCACGTACGACACGCTGGGTCGTTGCATAATTTTCTGGGCCCGCTCCGGGCCCGCTCGACGGTGTGCACGTATGGCGCGTATGGAAGACCGGCTGTCGAAAATTCCCCGAAAATTGGCAATTCACTCGTCATTCGAGCCCGGTAATTCCGTAGTGCCAACACCGCCGCCATCCACGTGCGATCATAACTCTCCGTGCTATCCCGGCGTCGATTGCCGTAACACACCGAGCGGACCCCAGTGCGGCCCCTGTCTACGTGGTTACTCCGGAAACGGACGGGTCTGCGTCAAAATCAGTCCCATCACCTGCCTCCAACGGCCATGCTTCTTGGGAGTGCGGTGTTACGATGATAACGATTATGGCTACAGGCAAGAAAAACATCACTAAGTCTCTAACAATCATTTAAATCTGTAATGGAATAAGATAAAAGTATAGATTAACTTTAATCTCTATTTGTAATTTACTGTTTATCCTTTTCTAATTGTAGAATTAGAATTAAAAAAAGATAAAAAATAAGTTGAATCAAGATTAAACTTAATCTGTGTAGTAGAAATGGACATAAGACAAATTAAAGATGATAACAAATAGAATGTTTCACGAGAATCTTTGTCGTAATTTAAATATAATTCTGTTCAGGTGCGACAGATGTCCAAACGGATACATCGGCGATGGCGAAAGATGCGACAGGATAAGAAACCCTTGCGACCGTCATCCCTGTCATCCGGAAGTTAAATGCCATCCTATTTACAGTCCACCGTATTTCAAGTAAACGTTTCACAAGCATATTTTCTTCGAATCCTATATATAATTTTTACTGAAATAAATTCTTTCTATAAAAATTATGAAAGCTTGTTTAAGAAATTTGTCTTCTCAAAATTACGCAATCAAACAAATTCGTAAAATTTAATATAAACAAATTTGATATAAAATGATATAAAAATTTTCACGTCTGCTTACTAGTTAGCTTAATTATTTTTCATGTTTTATATATTGTACGTTCTATATTTTTTCGAATCAAATAGAATGTGGTGGAATATACGTATCCTGTGCTTTATGGTTCTTGTCAATCTCATATGTGATGTAGATGCGGCTCATGTCCACCGGGATATGTGGGTAACGGCACGGTGTGTCTCGATGCGAATGAATGCGAGCTGGCACGACCCTGTCACCCCGGAGTACGGTGCATGAATCTCCATCCTGGATACAGATGCGACCGTTGCCCGACAGGTTACACGGGGCCGATGACGGAAGGCGTCGGTGTCGAAATGGCCAGGACGCGAAAACAAATCTGCCAGGACATAAACGAGTGCGAGACCAACAACGGCGGATGCGATCCCTATTCGGAGTGTATTAACACGGAGGTGAGATGTTTATTCAGCAAACAAGTTAGCATTATTTGTTGTCATTTTGATGTTAAAATGACGATAAATAAAGTCGGTTTATTTGCTGGATGTTTAATAAATTAAAATCCATTTTGTTCTATGTTTCAAATATATTACTTTCTGTTCCTGAAGGGATCCTTCAGATGTGGTCCGTGCAGAAGTGGTTACGTTGGAAATCGAACGACAGGATGTCATGTTCAGAAAGGTGTCTGCCCAGGTTTGATAACAGTCTGTGATGTCAATGCCTATTGCATCGCCATGTATGCCAACGAATTCACATGCAAGGTAAGCGTCTCTATTGTGTACTTATCATCCAACGAAAACGGAAAATATAAATAAAAATATGAGCTTACAATTAGTGGAATGAACTTGGATATTAATATTTTAAAAAATTAATAAAAAATAGAGCTGTCATCTCATCTTTGCAATTCTCTTTAAATTTTTATAATTATAATAAATTGTAACTACAATCCCTATTTTATTATCTAATTTTACTGATTAAAATTCGTCTCTTTTAATCAAAATCTTTTGTAGTGTCATGTTGGTTGGACCGGAAATGGATATTTTTGTGGTCCCGACAGCGACAACGACGGTATCCCCGATAGTAGTCTTAATTGCCACGACCGTCGTTGTTACGCTGACAATTGTAAGACGGTACCGAACAGTGGCCAGGAGGATGCCGACGGTGATGGTATCGGTAACGCTTGCGACGATGACGCTGACAATGACGGCGTATTGAATCTCACCGATAACTGTTGGCTCATTTATAATTCAAACCAGCTCGACAGCGATAACGACAAAGTCGGTGATGCCTGTGATAATTGCCCGATGAATTGGAATTTTAATCAGGAGGACATTGACGACGATGGCGAAGGTGACGCGTGTGATAACGATTTGGATAACGATGGTAAATTTTTAAAAAAGAATACAAGCAACACACACACATATACACGATTATGTGAATCTTTACAAATGTTGGTGTATAAATTAGTTTACGTACCAATTTCATGGAGGCTCATAGATATTTTTTATTACTATATTAGATTTATTCTTAAAATCTCAAATATTATTATTCTATTTTATTTTGAATTAAAAATTTTCACACATTTTTTCATCATTTTAAAAAATTACTAGTTGAAATTGTTGACAATAAATGATGTAACTAATAAAGGGATATTGTTCAGGTATACCCAATAATCAAGACAACTGTATCAACTTAAAGAATTCAAATCAGCGCGACATCGATGCGGACGGCATCGGCGATATCTGCGACAATTGTCCTAATATTAGCAATGCTGACCAAAATGATATCGACGGCGATGGCGTTGGGGATGTTTGCGATACTAATTCGGATCGCGACAGGGATGGTGTCCAGGATGACAAGGACAATTGTCCGGACGTGGCGAATCCCGGACAGAACGACGGCGATCATGACGGCATGGGCGATGAATGCGATGACGACATCGACGGAGATGGTATACCTAACAAGAGCGATAACTGTCCTTACGTCTACAATTTGGATCAGCGTGATCTTAATCCCCGTAAGTTTTAACGGGTTCCTTCATGATAAGATTTAGATTGTAATCTAATTTTTTTTCTGTAGACAGAAATATAAAATTTTATATTAAAATATTAAATCAAAATTTCCTTGATTTTAAACAGAATATTGCACAATAAAAAAATTTATTAAATCTTAATAATACATACTTCTTTGAATAGAAGTATAAATATATATTTAGTTGTAACAAATAAATAAAACATATATATATATATATATATATATATTATATATTTGATACAAAAACTATTAATTTGATTCAATTATTATTTTTTATTGAATTACTAAATGTATACATTTTGTAAATATTTATTTAGAATTATTCAATACAAATATTTATTAAAATTTAGTATTTATTTTAATGTAATGCCTTCTGTGAAACATTGTTATTATTATTATTATTAGTTGTGGAAAAGGAAATATTATCAAAACATGGAGAATAATAGTTAATAATAGATAATAATTTGTGTTTTATAGACGATGGCATTGGCGATGCATGCTGGAACGATAATGACAACGATACAGTTATTAATAGCCATGACAACTGTCCAAATAACAGTTTAGTATGGACAACGGATTTCCGTAAATACTTTACAGTCGCTCTCGATCCATACGGTACAGCGCAACAAGATCCCGTATGGAGAATTCATCATGAAGGTGCTGAGATTCAACAGCTTCTTAACAGCGATCCCGGAATCGCAATAGGTAGGTTTATATATATCTATCGTAAAGATATATGAAAAAGACATATAAAATCTTCAAATCCCTCTTCAATAAATTTCTACAATGTTCTTCAAAAAACTAAATAAGGTAATCAAAATAAATAAAAAACAAGAGAAAGTAAACAAACTATTGGGAATTCGCGCTATTAAAATTGCGATACAATATAAATTATTTATATTGTATTGTAAATTATTTATATTGTAATTATTTATATTTATATTGTAGTGCTTGAAATTCAACGAGTATAAAAGAAGATAAAATCTTAATTTTTTTCATTATTAATTAGTTCGTTTGCAATAATTATATCCTTTTCATTGATTTCTCTATCTACAAAGGACCGGACGAGCTAAGTAATGCTGACTTTGAAGGAACTTTCTACATCGATAATCACGATGACGACGACGATTTTGCGGGCTTCGTCTTTTCCTACCAGGATAATCGACATTTTTACGTTGTTTACTGGAAGAGGAATGCGCAGGTTTACTGGGAACCATCCCCATTCCGTGCTGAAGCGGAGCCTGGGTTTGTAATGAAGCTCGTTCAGTCCGACACCGGACCGGGTGAGATGCTCCGAAACAGTCTCTGGCACAAGGAAGACATCCCCAATCAGGTGAGGGTCTTGTGGAGAGAACCGGGGATCAGTTGGCAGCCAAGAGTATCATACAGATGGCATCTGTTGCACAGACCTAAGATCGGCCTGATCAGATTCTGGCTGTATCAGGGCACACAGCAGATAATCGACTCTGGGAACGTGTTCGACTCGACTCTGCAAGGTGGTAAACTGGGTGTCTACTGCTTTTCGCAGGAGATGATCATCTGGTCGGATTTACTATATAAGTGCACAGGTAATCTCGACAGCATTTTTACAAAGCGCAAATTTAATGCATCAGAGATTTAAACTCTTATTATAATTTAATTATGAAACATGACATAGTTATTCCAACAAATAAAAAAAATGACATAAATTTTTAACAGAATAATGCACAGGGAAATGTGCAAAACGTTTTAAATTCAAAATTGTTATTATGATGTTTACAAATAAGATTAACATTATTTTTCAGATACCGTGCCTCAAACTGTATGGGATCAGCTACCTGATAATTTAAAGAGAGAAGTTGAAGTGGAGATTTCTAACAAGTATCAACAACAACAAGTAATACAACGCAGAATGAATTACGATTTCTAAAACAGACTCTCGATGATTTATTTTATATACGTAACAATGGATAAAAAAAATATGTAGATTGAATTTAAATCTCTGTAATTTTAATTTTTAAATAATCGAGGAGCTATGAATGAATTATAATCTACTATAAAATAAAACGTCTATAAAATATTATAAAATAAAACTAAAAAATAATATTTTTAACGAGTTTAAATAAACTCAATTTGCATATAAGTTTAAAATTTTGTATATTACACACACACACACACACACACACACACACACACACACACACACACACACACACACACACACACGCACGCACGACACGACACTACGACTACTACTACGTACTACTACTACTACTACGTACGTACGTTACTAACTACTAACTAACTACTAACTACTACACTAACAC
>NW_012130079.1:2719088-2725714 GCF_000143395.1 Atta cephalotes | reverse complement strand
TTAATTCCTACTAAAATAGATGAATATATTTCTTTCTATTTAACCTAATTAAATTACTATTTTTATTTTGTTATTTAGTAAAATTAATATTATTTCTAGTTTCTACTGAGTAAACGTAACTTACCTCTCTCTCTCTCTCTCCCTCTCTTTCTCTCTTTCTCTCTCTCTCTTCTTGAAGGCATAAAAAATAATGTCGATGTATCGACTAATACATATTAATTGTAGCCCGAGATATGGAATCATAATAATTTTAATGATCTTTATTTATATCTCTCTAAGGTGCAATTTTCATAAAAATTACTTCCGTATTTAATAGAGCAAAATAAAATAATAATCGTCATTATTTTAATTGCACCGTCATTCATTTTGATCATTCGATCAACACGTGCAATATCGAAGTAATATAATAAATTGTAAATTTTAATTTATACACACAAATATTACATTAATTTGACATTTAAATAAAACATCAATATTCTTGATATTTCATCTGTAGAAGGATAATTGATAAATATTAATGGAGTAACAATTAGGGCACGGAATTGTTTGTAAATGACAGGCAACATATGAGACGGCAATGATTTTCGATTAAACAGTTTATTCGTACGAAAATGTCAAAGAAAGATACGATTATTAATAATTTAACGCTGAATCATTCAATCATTCTCGTAACACGTCTAACAGAGTATATTTTATAGATTTTCATTAATGCAACGGCAACGGCTAGAGGCTTACATATGAGGAAACGATTTAATTTATAAAACTTAAAGAGAAACTTTTCAACGAGTCGCGCGAAAGCCAAGTCGGCCAATCGGCACAAAATCGTGAATCTCCCTTAGATATGAGAGACAATGGAAGGCGTGACAGAACGGATGCTGTGAGATATTAAATTCGAATTTTATTTGCTTCTCTCACAGACGTGTGTGACACTGAGGAATTAACTTGAATAATTAATTCGTGGTTCCCTAAGTTAAGTGATCCTTATTGAAATTGACATAAACAGTCTTCTTACAATGCTTGTTCCCTTGCGGCATTTACAATAATCGAGACGAGATTTTCTTTTTGCAAAACCATCAATTGTCGTCGCCGCGACTTTTGTGACGGTCAAATTCTGCTACTTTTCGAGAGGCACTCTTTCTCTTCCTCTTTTTGTTTTTCTTTCTCTCTCTCTCTCTCTCTCTCTCTCTCTCTCCCCTCTTTTACCGGCGCTCTAAACTCGAGGTTCGATCCCCCTAAATGCGTGTTCACGCTAGTACGAGTTGGATCGTGCGACATACATGTAATATTATCGTAATATATATAAATACGAGAAAATTCTAGCTAAAGAATAAATTATTAAAATCTATCTAATTAATCGAAGAAGAAACGGGAGAGGGAGACGATCCTTAACAATCTACCTATCTATTTACACTAGGGAACGAAATGCATGTTTGCGAGTCACTCGCGGCTTTCGAAGCTTCGTCTGAAGACCGGAGCATCGATCTTTGCATAACGCATAAAACATATGAGAATCAACCAATCTTTCATTTCATAGACTGGAAATATTCTGATTGATCTATTCTCTCATGTTTTATACATTATGCGTTTTGCAAAGATCTGTGCTCCGGTCTTAAGTGTGGAACGCGGGACGCTTCGAAGCTTCGTTCCTTCATTTTGCTAGAGTAAAGTCACGCTCGCTGACGCAACGCGTTGTGGCAGTGGTCGCTCAGAACTCGCTGATTAAGGCAGTTGGGCACGCCTTGAAAAAAAAAAAGGATAAGTCGGTAGTGTCCCTCGACGGAAAAGGACACTTCACGCAGAGGAATCGATTGGCGGCTGCAGTCCAGCAATACGCTGACACACGATTGGGGACAGTCTTTGTTTCGCGTCGGAGATCACGGAGAGATCGTTGCAATCATAGTCGTCATCACTAACACAATCTTCGCCGGTTAGCCAAGACTCTTGTAATCAACATCATCTATTTAATGATGATTTGATAAAGCGTCCGACAATTTTTCTGCATAACAAGCCAAGTTATAGGCGGAGAACGAGTCTCGTTACGCAAAGATATTCTCTCGCCGAAAATATTTTATTTCTATTCACTGACGTCGTATTTCTATTAGCAAAGTGTCTCCTCGTAACGCGGCGGATCGAAACGACTTTTAAATTTATCGGCGCGAATAATAAAAAAATAACATCGTTAAGAAATGATATACAAGCATATGAAAACGATACAAGGGATTATGTGTGTATAAATAAAAAGAGAAAGATACATTGCGCTTCTAACAGCGTAAAAATGAAATCGCTTGTTCTCAAAAATAGACGGAGAAAAGAGTCGCTAGAATTATTGTTAAAAATTATTGACGCTCGATGAAATCGATCTTTGGAATCGCGTAAAAATCGTTAACAATCAAACGCGATCGTCAACGATTGTTTTCGATCATTGAGGCGCATTATTGCTGCACGGTACATCGCGTTTATGCAAATCCTCCCTTCATCATCCCCAGACAGACAGCTTACTGCGCAAATGACTCGCGTTTCCCAACTTTATCGATCGCGACTCTTCGACGCAATCGTTACATGTGCCATCTTGCCGTATATCGAATGGATTCTATGCAAATGCCCGAGAGACGGCTTGTCGCGCTTGCCGATATTTATTTATTCAAACGAATGCACGTCTTTCCTGGAAAGTGACGTCTGAATTCGCGATTCTGGAATGTTTCCTGAAAAGTACTGTTTCCCGTTTCGACGACGATGCGGAAGGAACACTTTAAAAGTAATGTTCGTCGCGGGAATCAAGCCGTCTAGCTGACACGAATTTCGGAAGAGAATCTTGATCTAATATCTCGTGTAAATAAATACAATTGACAAGGGAAAATACGTTTAATGGACACACGGATATATTGAAACCGTTGATCCATCGCGCATACTTATCGCGCATACTTTCCTCTGGAAAGAATAAATTATCGACCGATTAAATTAGAAGAAGCAAGATACGTAAGATATTTAAAAACACGGTAAAAGGCTCTTCATTCATCCTGCACAGTGAAGACTTCGTTTCCTTTCCTCTGGAAAGTTTCATTAACAAAGATTCATAGTTTTCAACGATCATTATACGCTGATAGCGAACGTCTCATATTAGTAAAATCGAAGCAAAACAAATGAACGAGCGCCCAATACTCGATATTCACTTGAATTGATTACACCGAAAATACGGACGTCACCTCATGACATCTATTGAATTTTCTTCGGGATGACCAAACACTTCAGCGTTGCTTCTTCGTTCTCAAGTCACGACGAACACTACCGCCGTTGGACGAAGTGCTGGACGTCGTGACTTCAAACCAGGGTCACCAGGCCTCCGTGTATCGAACGTCGAATTCCTGCAGGGCCGGTAATCGCTTCTTCAATGACTCAAATGTCTGAGCTGATAGCTTCGTACTATTAAGATTCAATTTCCTTAGGCTGGTTAATGCTGCAACAAAGTGGTAAAACATTTTCTTCGAACGAATGGACCGAAATTTATACTATCTCTGTTACATCAAGCCAAAGTTTGAAAATAAAAATTAATTTGAATTTAACATTAAACCAACTGATGTTGTCTTTAAAAAATCGATCTTTTTAACTGTGAATTTTAGTAGATAAAACTAAATCTGTAAAAAATAAGTAAAAAAATGCAATCCAATTTGTATGATAGTAAAAACTCGTTGTTAAAGCTTCAACAAATATACCAGAATTTTTTTTCAGAATTTTATATAATTCGATTTTTTTACAACACAATAAAATATTTGCTGCATTTCTCGAATACCTATGGAAGAGTTAAAATTCATGCTGCTGGCGGAAAATTAAATGTATTTTTAATTTTTAACTCGTACGCAACGGCCATTCTTGATGATTTTCTATAAATTTTTACGCGAAAATTTTTTTAAGATATATTGACATACAGAAATTGAACAATTAAAATTTCATATTCTACAATATTTCAAGATTAATTTTATCACATTTTTAATAAAAAAAATCAAATTATTATCTGAATTTTAAGCTTTGAGAATTAGGATACTTACAGGCCAACGTGGAGATGCCTTTGTCGGACACTGGCGTCTCGCAGAGATTCAGCACCTGCAGCTTCTGCAGATGCTCGCTAATCATTTGTAGGCCGGCGTCGCCGAATTGTGTAGCCCACAGGTTCAAATATCTCAGCGCCGGTAACTTTATCAATTGTTCCGCGCACGCGGACGTTACAGAGGTGAAGGCTAGACTGAGGCACTCGAGATTACCGAGAGCACGACCGCCTAACAGAAGGGCAACGTCGGCGTCGGTCGCTCGAACTGGAAGCGTTAATTTCCGAGGCCCGCCCTTTTGTTGCTAGTAAAATCAAGATTGAAAATGTTATTCAACACTGTTAAATTCATAATATTAAATTGCACTTAATTGGGAGTTTTTAATCATTTCTATAGGTCATCACTGCCCTTACACAATATGTTGTTAATTTGACTAAAACAATGGCGTTAATTAAACAATTTAATTTAAGAAAATGTATTAAATTTGAGTCAAATTTAATTTACTAAAGGCATACGTTAATATGAACGATGTTTACTTTGAAACTAATCACTAGTGAATTAATTTACATTTTAACACATATGGAAGTTAAAAATAACAAAATGTTATTTAACTTAAGGAATTGGATTATCATATCTTTTTATATCCAACAGTGCATACGTTTAATTGCGAACATGTTATTTGTGAATATGTTCTTGCATTAAATTATTTTGTGAAATTCAAGAATTACTTCAATTTAAGAAATTTTATCTAAACCTTCTTTGCACGTGTTTTTAGTCTGAAATTTAGTTGGCCTAACACCACTATAGGATTTGTTTGCTTTGTGACTCAACCCTAATGGACTAAGCATGAATTTTAGTTGTTTGTATTCAATACTGAGAAAGACTTCAAAGATAATCGAAACGTTCGATCATTGATGCATTATATATAATTCAATAAAGGAGGAAAATTTATTTATATTATTATATTTGCGCTTTGTTATACTCTAACCGTACTCTCACATGTCTTATTTGTTTAAATTTATATACACATATCGTGCGTATGTAGAATCGCTTTAGGATTCAAAGGAATTTATTAACGATTTATCATTGATTAGTATAAAAAAAAAAAGAAAGAATAAAAGCGCGAAGGGGCGGCTGATTCTTCGCATCGAAACGATTCGCGAATTCGCTTACCAACTCCTGCAGATTCTTCTGCCTTTGGCAGAGAGCGGCGTAGCGTTCCTTTCCGGATTCCGTAGATTCAAGCGCGTTAACTATTTGAAGTCTCGCCTCTTCGTTCGGCAGTAAGCGCCACTCGAGCATCAAGCAGAGCGCTTCCTGCGCGGCGTCGCAACCCCTCACCGCTAGCAGAATGCAATCATCGCCCGCTTGCTTCAGCAAAGATGCGATGAATCTCTTTCGCCGACAGCAGCACGCCAGCAGAGTCGTCAGCTGTCGAGAACACGCTATTGTAACGCCTGTCGCGTGAATATTTTGTGCAACGTGCATTATAAATGATGGAGAAAAATTCCCCTATTTGGTTAATTTAATTTAAGTTAAAAAGTTGGGCAACGTATCGCGAATTTTCTATTCACTCGTTAAAATTCCTCGGAATCGACGATGGATATAATTTCTGCTGTAATTGAGAACGGAATTTAGAATGCAAGAATCATCGGACATTCTTCTGTTCCGTTTGCCATTCCGCGATCAACCGAAATTCATTAATTCCGCGCGATTGTGATGTTTCGATTCCGTGTTATTTCCAAGAGGATTGATGCTGTCCACTCTTGACACCCGTCTATTTCAAAAGAGCGATTCATGAATATTTAGGTGATTTGATTTTCCAATCAAATAGCGCGTCGAGTAATCGTCACTGTCACCTCGACCTCTCAGGATGAATTAAACAGATCTTACTACGGTGTGTGTTATCGTATGAAGGCCAGAGAGACGCAATTCGCAACGTAGTTCGCAAGATTACGCTACTGAATACATCACAATCATTTCACGTGCGAATAAATTTGATACCGTTGCGCCGATAAGCGCGTTAATTGCGTATCCATCCGCACGTATTCTCTCTATTTCGCCGATATTTATCTCTCGCCATATGCGACCTGAATACAAGGCAGTAAAAACAATTTAGACAAAGATTAAAGAAAGAAAGATATATAAGCACTGTAAATTTTTGTCTTGAATATTTTAGTCTTCGCGAGGGCCCAATTAAAAATTTAACATCAAGGAAACTTTATATATGTGTGGATCGCATCATAATATCCGCGTTCTCTTACTTCAAAGTGTCACAACTCAAAAAAAATGTGATTCTTTAGTTATTATCATGAATGAATTAGATAAATATTACTCTCCATTCGTCTGATAAATAATGTTTATGTCGTTTTTATACTGAGGAAACATGATGTTATATAAACAATATTATTTTAACTAAAAATAATTTTGTTAGTTCAAAAATACTATTAATGAAACAAATATGTCATGATCTTGTTTTAATAAAATTTTATTTGTTTCATAATATTTTTCATTTTTGTATATATATATATATATATATATATATATATATATACGAATAGTATTAGTTTAATTAATTTAAAAGTT
>NW_012130079.1:2714730-2719068 GCF_000143395.1 Atta cephalotes | reverse complement strand
AAACTTTTAAAATTTAAGTAAAAACCGAAAAAATTAAATTAGTTAGTATATTNTTATTTAATTTAAATTTTATTTTTATAATTATTTATTATTTATTATATATATATATATATATATATATATATATATATCAACAAGATTGTTCTTAATTAAAGTAATGCTGTTTATACATTATTTTTTTCAGTGTAAGGTTTTTCATATTTAATTAATAAAATTTTTAGAAGCAAAGAAAATGATATGTGTTTTAAAATGCTAAGCAAAATCTACATTAAAATTATGAAACGTAATTATGCGAAAGAAAAATATGATATAAACTGATATTCATAATCTAATTTTTATATTTAAGATCTTAAAAACAATCTTCTGAGCCAAACCTAAGATAAGCCAATCACAGAATTGTATTTTAAGATAATACTTAAAACAGTTTCAAAATAACAGATTACAAACTACAGTCTTCTTGACTACAGTCTTCGCAAAAAAAAAGAAATGAAATTTGATAAAATTTTACCATCTCGCCGAATAGTTCCCCACGATCTGGACAAGCTGGACTGGATGGTGCGGCAATGTGAATCCAGCCTGGACGCGGTTCCCTGACGGGCAGCAAGACGCGATGCACTGTGCATCTCGGGTCTTTCGCCAGTCGTTGCATCACGCACATCAGTACGGACTCCTGAACTTCTCTTACGGCCAAAGCCTCTTCTGGGAATGGAACGGGTTGCAGCAGTGCCCCAAGACCCGAACGCCAGTCAGCGTATTCCGACCTATAACATTTCCTCGATACGTGAGACGCGTTTACACTCGAAAGTTTCAAGCGCAGAGCAGAAAGGATGTGAGAAGCATGTCAGGCTTTGTTTGCCGGTGAGCTCAACACTTACGCGATATTCAAGACGAGCAAATAACAGTGCAATGGCGGCAACGACAGTGGTTTGTCCTCATTCGATAACACGCGACCCGACACTTCGAACCTGAGAAATCGAAATCAACATCGTTGAGAATCTCATCAGACTTGCGATACGAATATCCAATTCCATTACAACTCGGGCGAAACTTGCCTGTGGAATATGGCTGCGACACAGATGGACATGAGATTGGGAAGCACTCTCGGGTGTGGACAATCGCTACCCGGTCCATGAACCGACGAGATGTAATCCCTGATCGCCTGCTCACCGTCATTGTTCTCGTACAAAGCGGCGACGAACACCTACACGTATGTAAAACAACATCGTAACTACTCTCTCTAAAACTTTTAGAGTACTCTCTCACTCTGAAGAGTGAAATGTCACTCCTAAAGACTGAAAATTGAGCCACTTTTTCACTGGCTCAGTTTCCACTCTTTAGAATGAGATTCTGTTCCAAGAATTTAGAGAGTACACATTCATGTATCACTTATTCTAAGTTACAAGTCACTTAACTAATTAGAATACACGACAGAGTAACAAAGTCTCATTTTTTGGTTTTTTTTTAAGTGGAATCTCACTCTAAAAAATAAAAATTGAGCCTTAAAAAAATTAAAAAGAGATTTTACTCTTCGGAGTGAAATTCACTCTAAAAGATTTAGAGAGTATAATTCTTATAAAAGGGAAATAAACGGTTTCCCATGGATCTCACCACCCGCTATGTTATTATATAATCAAACAAAGTAAAAAATCAAACGTGAAACTTGTCAGATGCCTTACCTGTAACAGCTTTCTCATGTCCGGCGACTTGCCAAAGTCAACGGTATGCTTCAGGCATCTCGTGATCGCTGGACTGAGCATCGGGACCAGTTGCGATCGCGGATGCTGTTGCGCTAGTTTGGCGAGTACCCTCGCAAGCGTCGCCGGCGGTGCCGCTTTTTCCAAAAGCGGAGCCACCACGGCGAGAACGGCTTCCGCCCAGCTCCTGCGATCGTGAACAACCTCCTCTATTTTCCCGTCTAAGTCAGGCTCCACGCTGGGCTCGTCCAACAATTTAGCGACCGCCTCCAGCGGGGCGCCTGCCACTCTCTCGTCCTGGAGCGGTGTCCACAGGGCAAAGTCCACCATGGTGCGCAATTCACGCAATGTCACTTCTTCCCGAGAGCTCATCGAGACGAGATGTTGATATTTGAAGATACTTTTCTGTGAGAAGATGAATCAGCTCCGAATCATTCGCGACTTCGAATTCGAATTCAAGTTTAAGAACTCGGCGCGAGTTCTATCGTTAAGAATTCGGAAATAAAAAGATCCTAAGACATGAGATGGTAACTATATAATAAAAAAATAGCATATAAGAGTGTATAACACGGTTGCTATTTCTCCGATTTTCAGTCAGAGAAAAAGTTCTTCAATTTAAAGAAATTTTCTTTGCTATACGATTAAAGAAAAAAATTTCTTTGATTTGTGCAAAAATTTCTTTGCGAAGAAATCATCATTTAAACGTCATTTCTTAGAGTTGAACATAATTTCTTTAAATCAAATAAATTTTATTTGATTTTAAAAAATAATGTTTAAATCAAAAGAAATTTTAGTATTGCAAAGAAAATTTCTTTAAATCGAAGCAACCTTTTCTCTGGAAGCAGAATCTGTGGCTCTCCGGCTAACAGAAAAAAATTTCTAGCTAACGATTCAATCCGACTTTTTTTTTTAAACCACTGAAAACTGAAGAGAAAGTAATGATTCCGGTAGTGGTTATCGATTTTGCCGGAGTAGCAGAATCTCCGAAAGAAAAACTCTCGATCTACACTAAAAAACTAATTAAAAGGTAGCAACCGGAATGTATGACAAAGTAAAGAAAACTTAAAAGATCTGAATTTTTTCGAGTCTGATATCTTCGTTGCAATATATTTAATATCAACAAGAAAGATAAAAATTGTTCGCTACTAACTTAAAAATAATTCTCTTTGTTAAAAATTAAATGTCAAAACACATCATCCATAAAGGTAGAAATGGAACTGAAACAAATCTGCCTCTTGGCGAACAGGATTAATCTCGGTAGAAGTCATCGACATTCAGATCGTCAACGATATTTTCATCAGAAATATAACGCCGTAAACAATAAAATTCAATCAATCGTTATGGTTGGTTCGATTGCTGCGATTTACTCGTCGCGCGTCCACGACGAGAGGCCACTGATTAATTTCCCGACCGGATATTAAACCGCTCGCGGCAACCTCCATAAAACACTGACATATCCGGGAGATTTGATCCGGTCGAGGACGATCGAGAACGTTTGCCTCTGTTATCACTTCCTCCTGCTTCAATCTCACATTGCGAGCGTTAATAACGCCTATGTTTGCCATTCTCTGCCGATCTATGTGAAGCATCGAAAGGTCAATATTAAAAAAAATATTTCATATCAACATTTGCATTCACGAGAACAATAATCATTCTTTGCTCGAAAAATCCCCGGTTGAGAAAGATGAGTACACATCAATGTCACCGTTAGCTAAAATAACTTTTACTTATGTTAAATGGATAAAAAATCCATCAATCTTTATCGCTATTTACATGGTAAACAATGATAAATCTCGTAAGAGATTTTATTATCAGATAAAATATGAATGTTAAATCCAGTAAATCTCGACAAATTGTGTTATAAACGTGAATTTTATAAATTTTATTCATCAAAATCTTTTACGCTTAAAATAATAACGTTAATGAAAATAATTAATTAAAATTAATTATTATAATAATTAGCTGTTATGATAATTAGTTATTATAATAATATATAATGATGGCAGACGGTGCGCAGTTTGCTTGAAATGGAAATTGTAAAAATTCATACAAAAATAATTATAAGATTAGGCCTAAAATTAGGTATTAAGGCCCTTCATTGAATATGGTCCTCTTCGCTTCATTTATAAATAAATAAATAATAATTTTTCTTCAATAATAAATAATAATTCTTAACGTACCTTCCATAATATCGAATGGTACCACTGGTCCCTCGTGTAAGCGTTGCTAGCTTGCAAAAGAAGCGAACCGTCGGGCAGGACGATGCTGAGGCAGTTTTTATATGCGGGATCCCACCTGGCGACAACGTATTTCCGGACCTCCGACATGCTGCTGTACGGAATAGGTTGCTGAAGAAAACCCGTGAGCTAAAAAAAGAATAAATGAAATTCAAAATTCATGGAAGAAGAACATTTAATGGCTTTTCTTGAAAGTATTATAATCAAATGATAATAACTAACGAGCATAACTGAATTAAAAGTGTTACAAGCTATTTCGAGCTCATTATTATTGAAAATAATTTAATTATGCAAAATACTGAATGAGCGTAACGTAAAATCGTAATACGTAGAAATAACTTGATTTCCATATATCAGAATGTTATATATATATATATATATATATATATATATATATATATATATAT
>NW_012130079.1:2699857-2707500 GCF_000143395.1 Atta cephalotes | reverse complement strand
TATATATATATATATATATATATATATATATATATATATATATATATATAAAGATATAGATATATATAAAGATTATATTAAAATGTCGATATATTAAACTAACAAAAACGGTAATAAAATTAATTATATGGTAATCGGTCCGTGTAACGGTTTCGCTTATTATATATTAAGTCGCTGAGTAAAAATAATGTGTCATTAATTTTATAACTGAGTTGGAAATTATTTTGTACTTATTACCCCGAAAGACGTCATTTCGCAATTGGCAAAAAAAAAGACGTGATAATCATATTCCACGAAAAAGAGAAGAGGAGAAAAAAATTGTAATAAGAACATAATGTATAGCATTTGTCATAAATCAAGATAGCGTTTCGCGTTTCATTATGGAAAATACAATCAAAAGGAACCTGTTATTTGTACATCGATCATAATTTTCCGATTTATGTCAGTAATCGTGTATTATTATTGTGTTTGACGTATAAATCCGACAAATGAACGTCATCCACCGATTATATCAATTTATACATTAGGCATAATAAGATGTCTCATATTTTAATATCTGCATTATTCTGCGAAATTCATTACACCGATATCGTTAATCAAACAGAAAAATGTTACATCAATTTCTTTATAGTGATCTTAAAATTAACACATAAATTGCCTATTATAATATATAAATAGAATACTATAAATAGTTCGAATGATTTATAATTTATTTAGAAAAAAAAACAATGAGACTCATTTGTTTTCTTCTATTAAAAAGTTTCGTTTCTTTATTGGATGCGTTAAGCGTGAAGCGCATGATGTATCATTTGTCTTTGTTGTTTGCCAATTAATAAAGAAAGACGATACATCATGCGTTTCATGTATAACTTGGAACGCACCCTTAATATTATATATTAAAAAAAAAACAAAAAAACAGGACATCTATCACAAAACAAGTCGGAATGGATTCCAATAGGAATTATTCAATTATTTCCTAGATTTCTGTTTCGTCGATGTTTTCTAGGGAAAATGGAATAATTCCAATCAGAATTCATTTTGATATGTTTCATGATAGATATTCAGTTTCATTCTAAATAATTAAAAATTTATTGAAACCAATATATTATAGAGAGTCACTATTTTAATTTACAAAAATTGCGATTTTATTTTTAACTTGATTTAGTCGACACGATTGATTGATTCTTGCAGTAGCTTAATATTAATTTTGAGAGATAGTTTTCCAGAGGTAGGTAGAGCAGTTTTCGGTGAGAGCAGTCCCATCTTTAAAAATGATGCAATCGTACTTGTCATAACGAGGTGCATGAATATAAAACGATACCAGCAAATCTGGCTGTGGCAACAAAAAAGTCGACTTGGCAAAGATGTGAGAAAGAGAGGCGAAGAGAGGAAGGATGAAAAAGGGACGGTGAATCAAAGGAGAAGTTGCATAATACAGCCTGACGAGGACAATGCGCCCTGGTTCGCGCATCACTTCGACGGTGTCTCGAGTTCTGAGACTGCAACGGGGGATGACGCGGTACCTCACGTATACGTGTATCCGTGTGAATACGCGTTTAAGTGTCCGCGTGTAAACGTAATATCGGCGACTATCACATGGGAGACACGAGCACTTGCGTGTGGAATAGTGAATGACGTCAGCGCGGAGTGCCGCGCGAATCTAGGCCGAGGGTTGAACGACTGTTGGAGCAGACTCGGCCGAATCTGGGGCACTGCATCCCCATCGCTAAACGCGGCCAAAAGCGACGCTATGCGAACGAACCGTTGCCGATCGCGCCGGAATTCGCGTAATATTCTTACGGAAACGCACGGCTAGTCTCAATTGTGCTCAACCGAGAATACGTTACTTTGTGCGTTTTAACTCCTTGAAACCCAATCCGACTGGGGAAAAAATACAACTAAAAAGGAAAGAAGGGAACACGAGCGAGGTGGAAGAGAAGCCAATAAATCATTGTGAGAAAGTACAAAATGCGATTCTCCCGTGTGTACTGATAAATACAGATAAATGTTCTTTGAAATACAGAGAGAAAAAGAAACACGCTATACGGCAAGGAATCGGAGTCTTCTCGTTTCTTGCATTTATACGGATTAGAAGAATGATTTACTTTCTTTACCCGACAAGCTGAGTCAAATCTGATACAGTTGTGCGTGTTATCAAATGGCTGAATTAAATGGCTAAATAAAATTCAACTTGAGTGCAACAAATAGCTGTATTTCATAAATAAAGATCCGTCCATTTAGTATCCGATCTGAGTTTATTAAAACTTTATGCATATAAGTGATTAAATAAATTTCGTTGTTTACGGCGAGAATAGTGGCATTTATATGTGCGATGCGCTAAAAAAAAAAGGCGGTCCGTTACAAAGGGCGCACGTGAATAATATGCAACTTTTTTTTGTCGTATCTTCCGATTCCAAGGTCATCTTTTGTAAACGGCTTCACGCTCTTTTTATGCATCTGTGCTACGGAGACTGCCATGCATATGCATGCACCATGCATATTCATGCGTGACGTAAACGATAACGAAACGACTGCGCCTATTACTTAACTCTGAGAATAGATAAATTTCGTGCACTCGTAATAATAACCTGATGCATAGGTGCGGTTATTATTCCCATACCTTTTCCGCTTAATCTTCTCTCAGTCCCCACGTGTCCAAATCGCACGTTTCACGCGTAGGAACGCTTAGTCATAGTAGAAGCGCCACGTTCATATACGTGCTTCTCGTAATTAAAACGATGGATAATTATCTTACGATGCATACACGCACTGCTATCAAGGATGTCGAACGTCAACGCGTAAAATGATGAACAAGTGTGCGACTTATGTCTCTTATGCAGTTCTCTTTTCAAAGAACTATCAAATTGACAAGTAAATTAAATACGTGGAATTTTAAAGATGTATTAGATTAATTAGACGTACAATCCCTGCAAAGAAAATTAAATTTGGAAGTATGTTTAATATTTACACTTCAAACAAATTATATACATATGAAAGTTGTGTGAATAAGATTATGTTTTTGTTTAATAATACATTTTTGTAATTTATTTATTTTACTTATTATTATTTTTATTGTAAAAATAATTTTTGTTGTAAAAATAAAAATTTTTTTAATGATAAAAAATTTATATTTTTCTTTTATAAAGTAATACTAATATTCAAAATAATTTATGCAAAATTTTGTTGCGATTTACTGGTTAGTTACAAAGATATAGAACAAATAAATAGTTTGTTTTTTTATTAAACAACTAGTTCATACATGTAACTCTACGTAAATCTTGAATACACAATGTACTTATATTAAAAAATTGAGATTTTTATTATTTATTTTAATACATTTCCATATATTTTCATTAAAGATAGATTTAAAAAATGCTACTATTTATTAAAATAACTTATAATCCGTTACCAAGTTTGTCGTATTATTTTTAAATGTGATTTAGAATAATCTGTAATTTTTTTCATAATTTTGTTGTCATTTTGAAAATATGTACAAAACATCCTTAGATATAAAGCATGGAAATCCTGCAGCTCACCTACTAATAATTGAAACGTAAATTCCTCGCCAACCTATGAGAAACCCCATCTGCGAATGTTAGAATCATGTTCGTTTTATTTCGACTCTCGATTCATCTTTTTTATTTGCAATATCTTTCCACGCCTACGCGACATGCAATTGCATAATTCGCTGCAATTACTGTCAAACGGGATGTAAGCACGACGACCCACTCATTAATGTACATAGACCAAGATGACGTTATTGGATTCGCAATTGCGTGGGACCAAACTGCGATTGTTTAAATGCCACGAGACACCGGCAATTCGTGTCACAAATTCGCGATTCGCGCCGCTTCCGATGCATTGCAATTTTGCAATTGCGGATTAGCGATCCATACTGAAAAGTGATCGTATATTGCGTCTGCATGAAAAAAGAGAGAACAGCAAACCATCTCTTTTATCACGTGCCATGAATGGAATTACAATTAAACGAAGTATCTTTTAAAATTGTAATGTAATAAAACACAACAAATAGGAAATAAAAAGTCCTATACGGTCAAGCTGGAATTTTTGTCCTTAAATAATTCGGTGTGAATTTATATACTCATCCAATTCTATAAACTATACGTTGAATTTAATTTTCAATCTTGAATCGTGATCTTAGCAGAATCATAGTAATAATATCGTAAATATATTTAGGGCTTTTATTTGTTGGAATTGTAATATTTTGAAAGCATCGCGCACAAGCGATCATTGTGAACATTCAACCCCATTTCGTCGCAATGAAAAGTAAAATGTCAGTTTGAATATGCATCGTGGAGAATTTGTAAAGCAACGGTGGTTGGAAAACCGTGTAAATTCCACGAAAAATTCTCAATTCGATGGCAGTAAAAATGTCACAGTCGGGTCTAAATCCGGTATTGATCAACAAGGAACCTTTGGCTCCGTGTTGTTCGGAGAATCTGACTTGATATCTTCTTTTCATTATATTGTATGTTATTGAAATCTTCCCGTTATTATAATTTTTATTCACAAGCTTGCACAAAGCAACAGAGCCAAAAGAAAAAAACGTCGGGAGGAATGACGTTCGAGCTCGTCTCCATGGAATACAACGAAAGCACAATATAATGTTGCGACACGAAATCTCTCTTCGCTCACTTTATGTCATTGTCTGCACAGTCCGTGATGCATTTCTGTAGTAGAAATTCTCTCGATTTAGTATCGCGACAAGCGATCCAATTACATAAAGGAAGGCAGAGACATCGCGGGCACGTGCCACAAAATCGCACGTGGCCAATTTGTCACGTAACATACGAGGCACGTCGCGACCCGCATGGTATCGTGTCACATCTCTATGGCTCCTCGTCACTTATCGATTATAAACGTTATACAACGTTATACAACGTTATGTGGTTTTGCGCCTGCAAATATCGAAGAAGACATCGATATTGATAACGAAATGCGATGCGTAAAATGAATATCATAATCTCGATATGTCATTTCTCGATAATTAAAATTTTTAATTATATTCTTGGCAATAGAACGGAAAAATTTTACTTCACCTTCCATTTCGACGATTTTTAAGGAGATATCGTTTTACGATATCGCACAACGTGATAATGCTGGATAATCATTAATCCTCTTTATGTCGAATTAATTTATAAAAAGATAATTCCGTTTTTTTATGTCAATAATAAGCGAGCTCATGAAGCTATATTCTCTCCTTCTCCTTCTATTAATATAACGGAATTAAGCAGGCACGATCGGTATTTTCGTTCGTTGATTATTTCTGACGTCTACAATTTCTGAGGTCGTTGATCCGAGATGACATCTTTAATCGTGAGTCGTGCATTTGATAAATAATTCGTTTATAGCAGAAAAATCAGCGAAAAGCCATCCGCCTCAGTATTGTCGCAAATTTATCGGTTCACGCCGTTTAACATATTCTTTGCGCTCTGTCGAAATCGCGAGACGCACGTGACTGTGTCATATCGTACATGTATGGTGACGTCTAATCTTTAACGGAAATATGAATCCGACGCGAATGCAAGTGTCTTTTGCACGTTACTTTATGGATCTTTTTCGTTACTCAAATAAAATATGTACAAAGTTCTTGGTTTGAAAAGTAATTCGAGCGCATATCCAGAATTTTCTTCCATGAAGAGATTTTAAAACTCTTGCAACTTGAAGGAAACAATTTTCTCCGTTCTTTCTTTCTATTCTTTGTTCCATTAGTTCTTGAAATATTAACTTGCAAAATAAGGTAAATATACCAGTTTGTGGATAGTTAGTGAACATGATCCTATACGATTATTGGATGAAATGAGAAAAATTTTTAATATTAAACTTTTAATGAAATATATGACTTTAAATAAATTCGTTATTTATAAAAATTAAATTTAATAAGAAAAAAATTTATTTAGAGTCAGTATTTAAAATTTTATCGTTTCTCATCCGATAACTGAATCATATCCATTAACTGGTACATTTACCTTACGCTATACAAAAAGGTTTCGTTTACAAAATGCCTCCATCGGATAAATCAGTCGAGTTGTTGCGGAGAAGAGAACCGGCCGTAATCCATCGACGCGGATCTAAAAATATCTGCGCCCGTAAAAGCATCGCCACTGCCCCAATCGCACCGACGAAAACAATACAAGATAAACGAAACGAAATGAATCGATTGTCGAACGATAGCAGATTGTGATTCGAAATATCCTCGGGAGATTGGTAGCACTTTTTTCCCAAGCGGAATGACATACATATATGGGAAATTGCAAACTTTTGATATTTTTTTATCATATCCACGTGCGATATTTGTACCGATATTTTAAGAACATACGATATGTTATTCATAATATTTTTTCATAAAATACGTTAAATAGTCGCGATAACGAAACGTGAAAAAGTGAGGAAACATGTATTTTAGTACTTACAATTCGTATTATTTGTATCTACATATTTTTTGAATTTGACAGCAGTCACTTTTCATTACAAGATGACACGAGTCAAATAAATTTACTCGGAGATCGATAAATGTCACGAGAAATACATACGGTGCGTACTTTTAACATGAGTCACTTAAACGTTCTTATCAAAGTGTGATACCAGATGTTTTTGAGCGACGTCATACCGATTGACATGTGCGGTAATTACTTTCGAAAGAATTTCTTCAAATTCTGAGAAATCTAGATGACGGAAAAAATTCCAATCATTAAAGAAATAAGCGTTACAAATTTCAGAGCTTTTAGTCAGCGATTTATATAGCTATAGATTATCGTCAAAAATAAACGTTTGATGAAAATCCAACGTTTGAGGAAATTCAACGCTTTCGATCGAGCAATTTGGTTAAAATACGCTAATTGATTCGAGTCGATGGAAGACCGCAACGCGAATTGACAGCCGAGGAATTTGACAGTGACATTTTCCTTCTTTGGTTCACCTCGCCAAAATATAAACCTTTATATCCGTCGTAAATAAAAACTTTTCATCTTTTTCGCTTCTTTCGTAACCTAATAGATACGGAACGTGTTGGCTCGACCAGTAGAAACGGACTGGATATGACAGTGCATACACGATGATTTACCCTTCCGTGACAATCCATAAGAGAGAATATTTGCTTGGATTAATCCTTTTACTGCCTTCATACGTGTACATACGAACAGCGGATATCGCAAATATCTCCAATTCATTCTCGTGTATGCATTCATCACGCTACTTCGCTGTCGCAAAATTATAGTATGTTGTACCAGCAGCAGCGAAATACGCCATGATAAAATTTGATTGACGTTGTCATGCTGATGTCAGCGCTAACGCTTGAAAATTATTCATTACAACGGAATTACATCGCGTTTCGTTTTGTATTATAGATCTGATGTAATCCGTCGCTGGGAGATTTCCGCAGCCGCGATGGCTGAATTAAATTCGTTTCCGTTTTACTGATGATGAATAGAGGATTATAAATCCAGACTAAAAAAAATATCATCTAGGATTTCAACATTCAGCAGTTCACAATCAGCGAGGCAGAATCAATAAATCAAATATGCTCGTATTCAATTTATTTTTTCATTTGAAGCGATCTGCATTTTCTCTCTCTTTCTCCTCTCTCTCTCTATCTCTCTCTCTCTCTCTCTCTCTCTCTCTCT
>NW_012130079.1:2695142-2698281 GCF_000143395.1 Atta cephalotes | reverse complement strand
AAATATTTAATAGTTGGCAGTAATCAACTAAATAGTTATTAAAATTGACTATATTTTTTTTCAGTATGGAAAGATTTCTGATGACAAAGATATTTGCCAAGATATTTGGTTGCCTCTCAAAGTGCAAATATTTGCACAATGATGATTCTTTCCCTTTTTCCTTCTTTTCTTCGGAATATTGCTATGCCTTTATCTTCCTATTCCTCCAATCTATAGATTTGTTTTTTCTTTGACTCAACTGTTGTACACTTTTGGAACTTAAAATGAGATAAATATATTGATATTTGATTTGATATTTGGAGAAAGAAATTGACAAGAGTTTTAGTGCAGTCTAGTGCAAGAATAAAAGATTCTTCAATTACATAAGATACTCGGTTAGATGCTCGATTATTCGTAAAAGCAAAAACTTTTTCAAATTCTTATCGTGAGCTCATCGCGATCTTTGCGTCAGATTCGTCTAAAGAGTTCTTCGAAAATTAATGAATCATTTGCTTAATTACATTTTTACGTCTCATTCTGTAATCCTCTAGACTTGTGTACCAATCAATTCGAGTGAATTTCGTTGAATCGAAACTCGCAATTAATCAAAATTTTCCAAGACCTCTCGACGCAATTATCCCATTCCGTCATCCTTCTGCGACCGCTCCTTCATACAGGAGTTTGCTTTTCCGCGTTTCGCCGAGGGATTCTCACAGATGTTGTTCGACGGCATGCACGAAGGCCACGAAAAACGAGATGGCGACCGGTATTTTACACAGCGTTAGCACGAGGAGCGGAGCAACCGCTGCTTGAACACGTAGCCCAGGGTCAGCTTTGACGTCAGCGGAACACACGCTCGTACACACGCACGCGTGCACGCACGAACGCTCACTCGCTCGCTCGCTTGCACGCTCGTACGCACGCACGCACGTTCGTTGAGAACCGCGCCCGCAACATCCGACTCGCTCATGCCCATTTGTTCGTTTTGTCTTGAAATTATCCTCACTGCCGCAAATTCCCCGGTCAATCTGGAAAGAATTTTTTCTCAAGAAACCGTGTCCTCGAGACATGAGCTCTGAAGTTAAAGACATAATGTGTTCTTGGCGAACTAAGATTCACGAGGGAAAAATCGAAATCTTATTCTTCAATCAATGAGACTCTTGATAGAATATTGATTGAATGTTTAGCTAGACAATGGTGTACGAAAACTGATCGAGAAACTGATCGATCAAATGCCCTCCTTCATTTTCAAGAAAAATCGTCTACGAATTGGTCAACAAAGAGTGATTTAAAGCGACAGCTCGGTGATCTTGGGATTCGTATATAATATATATATATATATATATATGTGTATGTGTGTGTAATATACGCCGAAACCCCGTCGTATATCACACCAACTACGATTTGTCTTGTCGATCTCCTTCCGGTATTTCTTTCCGAGAAAGAGAGACGTTCCAACGATATATTTCGCGTACATTTGAGTTACGCGTATCGATTACGTGAAGAGGTCAAAGGCGAACCTCGTTTGAACCTCGACGGAGATTCGGACACTCGCGCGTTTCATCGCGTGGTTTGTGCGTGAACAAA
Source organism: Atta cephalotes (assembly GCF_000143395.1). Classification (NCBI taxonomy): domain Eukaryota; kingdom Metazoa; phylum Arthropoda; class Insecta; order Hymenoptera; family Formicidae; genus Atta; species Atta cephalotes. The sequence goes on along the minus strand of NW_012130079.1, from coordinate 2,696,715 downwards.
AAATATGCGATACGACAAAGATTTTAATCCCGTGAAACTTACGGTAGAAGTTCTGCCTGAAATGTGGATAAGATAAAAACTCTTATAACTTAAGACGTGGAAGACTAATAAGGCTGCCGCAGACAAAATTTCTGTAACCTTAAGATATGAACTTAAGCCGATGAGCCAATCAGAATACTGCTTTAGATCTACATATTGTAACGGAAATAGAAGCAGTAAATTTATAAGATGAGTTTCAACCGGTTGAAGTTATGGATAAGTTTATTATTATATTTTCTATTTCCGTTAGATTACGTAATCTAAAACATCCTGATTGGTTCATCGATTTAAATTTACATCTTATACATACTGTTATGGAATTTTGTGGCGGCAACCTGTAGTCTTTCATGAGCCTTAAGTTATGAGATTCTACTTGTCTCATCCTGCGTCTAAAATAAACTTAAACGCGTACATCTTGTTCTGTGTCACCAGCTTATAAGGGCACACAAAAAAACTAAGCAATAAAATATAAACAGTAAGCGAATCGATCAATCACAGCAGAAATCGTAAGACCATAACGTGAACAAATTCAATACGTTAATTTCCTACTTAAGACCAAGGATTATGGCACACAAAGAAACTTAAACAAAATGATCAATTACAATTGGAAACCGTAAGGGCATAACGTAAATAATAACAAACCAATATGTTGATTTTTTTACGACTATTTACGTTTTTCTGCTTCAGCTTTTCAATTATAAGAGTGGTTAGTATTATCGTATAGTCAATCAACAAGCTTGAATAATTTGTAATGTTATTACATTTGTACGACAAAGAACTTCTCTGTCCTGCAGCCGCGCTTTTGATACGCTTAAAAAATTTATCGTTCGATAAATGCAATACTGTCCAGTCTAACTCTCGAGGTCGTCTCTATTCGGTTCGAATTGATAACATGATTCTTGTTGCCAAGATCTAATCCACGCATTTTCCGCATTCCCAATCTACTTAGTTTCCTTATCATTCCCCCCCTCTTTTCCAATCGTCTTGAAAAGATGGGTGGATATTCACGCGTATTTTGCTTATGATACGCAAAAGTGAGCGACGCGCTCGAAAGGAAAATGCATTTAACGTGTCGTAATTTGCATTTGATTATATTCAGGATTTAGCAATATTGTATGCGACGCGCGGCATAAAAGAGTAATTCTGATCCGGTGCGTTAACTTCACGATTAATAATTAATATGCATAGCGATAGTGACGAAATAACATAAAAAAAGATGAAATAATAATAGGCTACGGATATTGTGATCGTACGTAACATCTTTTTTTCTCGAGCGACAAAACACTTGACAATGTAGTCGGTCGTTTAGATTGTCTCTAGCTGAGATGCTGGGTTTTCCTACAATCTTCGTCAGATGCTATAATCTTTACGACGGCGCGAATTGTTCTCATACTTAGATAAAGGATCGTTCCCAGAGACCTTATAATAGAGTCTAGCCACAAGATGACAAACTTTTGATTGAATCATTATTTTCAACTTCAATAAGTTAGAACTTAAAATGAAAGGGCATATATAAAAAAAATATATATATATA
>NW_012130079.1:2693395-2695122 GCF_000143395.1 Atta cephalotes | reverse complement strand
TTTCTCTCTCTCTCTCTCTCTCTCTCTCTCTCTCTCTCTCTCTCTCTATACTTTTATGCTTTTTTTCTATGTAATTTTTATTTTCTGTCACTTTGATTTATTTTTCTATTATTCTTTCATTTTTTGTACTTATTTTTCTTATATTATCTTATTTTTTTTTGTCATTTTGCTATATGTATATTCTTAAAGGACTTTCTCTAAAACGATGAGAAACGTTCTATCTAACTATCTATCTCTCCCTCTCTGGATAAATTTTCTATTCGCACGAAAATCAATTACATGTCTAAAAAGATTACAATCTCAGATCGCACACGGAATTACCTCTTAATAGCTTTGCGAGGAAATATACGGTAGAACTTCGTAGCCAGAATCTGAATGTCGACCGAAATTTTTCAACGCGCTCCACTTCTGCTCCAACTTGCGCCAAATGTTTGCCTGCCTGCCAAACGTCGCGTTAAATGCGAAACGGGTGCTTTACAATATTTCTCTTTTACGTTTCAAGAATTGCACGAAAACGAGCTTGTATTTTTACGGTTACTAACACTGCCATAAAATCTAACGCTCTGCATCTACGCGATTATATTTTATACGCTGTACTTTATTCTAGTTACCAGCGGGAAGAACGTAAATTTCCACGCGCAAGCGTATGTCACGTTAAAACGTCGCGAAAATTAATTGTCACGCAGAATTTGCATAGAATAGCAAACTGTATAAATTGTAGAATTCTTATATAGATTTACGTCACCCTTAAAAGAAAAACAGAAATTCAAGAAGCGCAGAAGGTTCTTAAAAAATATTCCCAAGCATTTTTAGCTTACGTAACTTAATGTCACGCGCTTAAAAATTCGCAATAATTAATAGCAGCACAGCAAGCATGCAAAAAGGAGAAAAGTTTATATATACGCGATACGGAGTTTTGTAGTTAACTACTGGGGTTTTGAATTACGCAGTTCCTCCCGAGGGATATTAACTTTTATAGTTAGCTCGCCTTTTTTTTTCACTTTCAAATTTAACGAGTTTCAGAACTACATTCCTGAAATTCATACGTTTCCTCGAACTGAGTGGATAGGCGATGAAAGTTGAGCTCGCGTCCTCTTCACAGTCCTTATCAAGGCAAAAAGACAATTCTTGTGTGTAAAAAACATATACGCACATACGCGTCTTATGTTTGCTCTCATTTACATGCCTACAAGTAAGATTTGCGATAGTTCGCTGCTATTCCATGGCATTTTAGCTGCTAATTGGAAGCCGTTGAGATTCCATGATCGTGTTTTACGCAAACCGCAGTCTTCCCATCGACCAGATTCAACAGTGAAAATAACTTAGCTTGCCAGAGTCAATGCATGACATTATTTCTCTGATACTTTAAGACTCTCTCCGCCTCATTATCGGAGTTTAAAATAATGCGCAGCGATACCTCCATGTGATTCCTTGCAGGGCGATTTCTTGCTTACATTTTTTTTATTAGCAATTTAAAAAGAAATAATATCTCATGGATAACGAAGAAAAACGTAATTGGAAAACGTAGAATCAAAAGAGTTCTGAGAAGAAGATAATTCGTTCTCGACCAGGAAATCCTCTTATTTCCATCAACGATATTATAACATATCTATTGTTTGTATTTTAGCAATTCAAATCCTTACAATTGCATTATGACTGTGCACTGAAAAAAAATATAGTCAATTTTAATAAGAATTTAGTTCACTGCCAATTAAATATTTTTACTT
>NW_012130079.1:2683392-2690667 GCF_000143395.1 Atta cephalotes | reverse complement strand
GGGACATATAATAAAAAAAATAATATATATATATATATATATATATATATATCTTTTTCTTTTTGTTTTGACAAAATTTATCGTGACCAATCTCTGTTATAGGATCTCCACTAAAACCGATCGTGCCAATCGGCACTCAATTTCTAAATTCTTTGGAGTGGATCTTATTCCAAAAAAAATTTAAACTAGAAAAAGAGTCTTGAAAAAGAGTGGAGTCAATTTTCAATCTTTAAGATTGAGATTTCACTCTTTAGAATGAGATTCATTCTGAAAGTATTAGAGCGTACATAACAATACTAGATGTAACATTGTTTACAACAGTTGTTGACAGTTGAATATAATTTAGGACAAATTTCTGATTGATGGTAAATTTTTATATTGGCTTATAAAACTTGGAACCAATTTCTGATTAGTCAGAAATTGTCTTTATTACTTTGAACGACTGCGCATTCCAAGGCAAAGTTACATTAAGCATTCTTACACGGGTACATTGATTTCTTCTACTTTTATAAAAAAAAAAAAAAAAACGAAGTATGCTTATTGGTATGATCAGCTTCAGTGACCTTCAGGACGAACCTTTATACATCCGCTTTCTTACAATTCTGACAAACACATCTCGTGATCCTAGAGCGAGTATCATGTACGAAGTTGCTAATCCGAACGTTTTATTTAACGGGAACAAGATAAATCTCGATGTTAACGCATCTACATCAACAATTCCTTGTAACTATATATATACACATATATCAACTGCAATCTGGAGCTATTTACACGTAATGATCGTGCACTCCGGAATGAGTTTCCCATTGGTATAAGCGCGGGCGTAGCAAGACAATGAATCAATAATGAATCCTTCGTTCAATTAGTTGATCATCCGGGCGATAAATAGACGAATTAAATTAATTACATCTCGATTATCCCCGTGTAGTGACCGCAGTGCAGCAATGAATTCATTTACGTCAAATGACATGCCGACGAATCTTTATTACTACACAGATCGCCGTTGTTATTTTAATAACGTGCGAATGAACAGAAAGCATAACTGTGTTGATCGTCCGCAATAATTTATGAGCGGACATGCGTAACGAAAATCTGGATTTTTCTTGTGTTGGAAAGTGTTTCGCGATCCGGTACGCAACGCGAACGAACAGACTGACGTACGTACACGTATGTTATCGCATCTCCGCGTAAATATGCGCTAATCAACGTCGTCGGGGCGGTTATCGATGCCTCGCGTCGGCGGTCGGGAAATTTTTCGGCATTGCGCAAAAAGCGCAAGAGACCGTTACTGTTTCCTCGATATTTCTTTTTCATATTCAAACTGCAGATAACGTAACGGACGTCACGCCGGCCATTTTTAGGAATTGATTACCGTTTCGACCGATTACAGTGGTCAGAGTTTTATTTATGGAACAACCGCAGTCTCGTATAATATATTTACATAATGTGGAGAGTACAGTTTTTTGTAAACAAGCTCCATGAATACGTTTGTAACATTCGCAACAATCTTCCTGTTATAATAATCATTATGCATTCCCCTTTAGAGACAACTCTTCGGTTTTAATCAGTAATTTTTAATCAGAAAAATACATGTATAAACAATTCATATGAAGGACATGCTAATGTAACTTTGATTCCGCATTGACGCAAGATCGTATTATTTTAACTCATTGCAAATATGTATAGGTTCAATGAAACGCCAATCACAAATAGCACTGCGAGAGCGAAGATATCAAAATCGGACGGTCGCATTTAGCGTAAAATGCAAACTATGGGAGTATGGGAGATTCGCGTAGCTCTGTGAATAATTTATTATTATATTTTCAGTTCCCCTGCCCTGTCAATTTTCACTTTAGCACGACGTGCTATCGATCTTTTTCCGTCCGGTCTTTCATATCACAGCAGAATTCAAAATAATCCGCCAACTAAATTTGACTGTCTGTTCCGAATCAGTTCGTTCATTGAGTTATATCGTCAAAACTCCAAGTTAAATTTAGCTAACTAAGTACGATCATTTGATTAATCGCAGCTATGTAATATCCTATAAAATTTCGAAGATGGTCCCGTTTTGAAATCAAATCTGCGTAAATATATTTTCGTGGAATGAACGGTTTTGCTAAAGAATTTAAAAATTTAGTTAGATATAAGTCAATATGCATAGACGATTTTCACTATCCAAAATATTTAAAATAAACAAACAATAATAGAAACAAATTCTCAAAAAAAATTGCAAATGCAAATAAATAAACATAAGACAAAGGACTAATGGGAACTGGCGCTTTAGTAATTGCGCTATTATTACATAAATTCAATTATTATTATTACATAATTATTATTACATAAATGCAATTACTAAATCGCCAATTTCCATTAATCCTTTGTCTTAGTTTATTTATTTGTATTTAAATCTCACTCTGTAGAATAAAATTTCACTGTCAAGATTAAAAATTAAATTCTTTTTCAAGACTGACTTAATTTTCACTATTTAGATTAGATTAAGATTCTATTTCAAAGAATTTAAAGAGTGCAATTAAAACTGTGTTAAGTACAATCTTAAGATGTCATAAACTAATTACCGTATTAATATCTTAAGACATTACTTAAACAGTCTTAAAATAAAAATGGACTATAAATATTGATTTGAAAATAATTTTGGACTATCAAAATTATTATATAGGACATTCAACATAATGAGCAATATTGCGAAAAATTTTAACATTCTAGCAATCAGCTTAACATAATCTTGTCCTACATAATTTTGACAATTTTAACAAAATTCATTTTCAGATTTATATCTAATTAAATTTTTAGATAATTTAACAAAACCGTTCTTACCATGCTGCTTCAAACGTATATTTTAAGGAGAAAAGAATTTAAAGGAGAAAAGAATATATCGAGAAATATATATTTGTTTCAAAAACTTCGTACTAATATCAGATAGATTAGCATCGAACGCTACACTCGAGCGCCTGGTGTAGTTGCGTAACAGAAGGAGACTCAATTGCAGAAGCGACTCAAACGCACGATGAAAAAGAACCGTTTGTCATCAGCGGTTTCACCGGAATTTCATTGATGTGAGGGTGGCGTTATATACACATACATGAGATATTCAGTTAAAGGAAACCAACCGTCGTCCATAGACGTATGGATGCTTCCACGTATGACACGATTCTTTTTCTCCCGCGACATCATCCGCGACAGACATACGAAGGAATCTCTCTCACTCTCTAATTCAATCAGCGAACCGAAGATGATATCTAATATAATTGATGTAACGTAACGAGATATCAGCCACTGTATTACATTGTTCGCCCGCAATTGAAACGGTGTTAATTGCGCCCGACATCCATCGACATACGAACACCGGCTAGCCATTAAGCCAACCTGTTTCTCTCAATCAATCGTGTACAAAGTGACACGTGTACAAAGGAATCTCTCTCACTCCCGAATTCATTTCGCGAACCAAAGATGATCCAATATAATAGATATAATGATAAAGCGAGGTATCGGCTGCTGCATTATACAGCAGTTCACTTGGCCCTCAATTGTGAATGTGTTAATTGCGCCCGGCATCCATCGACATACGAACACCGGCTGGCCATTAGCAGTATTTGCGTCGCGAAGAACACTTCATTCCTGCGTCACGTAATAATATATCTAATGGCATCGCGTGTTATCCAAGACGAGTTTCCTGCCCATCCTCAGTTTATGCCACGGCAGTAAATGGAGCGCGTAAATGCCAAAAGCCGCGCGGTTAAAGGAGCCGCCTTTACGGTTTACAGCCTCGATTTAACGCGGCAATAATACATTGAATCACAATATAGCCATTGCAATCGATTTCTTTTATTAGTTTTTTTTTTTATATATCGAGAAGCGTACAGCTGATTTAGATTTGTAAATTTTTTGAAACGTCTTTTCTTAAATATATGAATATTAAATATATATATATGTATGTAGTAAATATATAAATACAAATATTATATATATATATATATGTGTGTGTGTGTGTGTGTGTGTGTATGTGTGTGTATGCTCACGTTAAGCTGAACCTTGTTGATGTCGCAAGTTCTTTTTTACTTTGTTCCATTGTTTTTCATGCACTAAGATGACTTAATTCCAAGTTTATAATCTTCAAAGTGCTTTTCCAAGTAAATCCGAGCAATCAAATACCTCCATCAACTGGTACTTTGATGTTGCAGGCTCTCGCAGATTTCTACATTTCTGCATCACTGTTTTCTCGGATATTGCAATCCATTTCAATTACACCGTTCGACTTTCCACCGAACTCAGGTGCGTCAGAGCCACGCGGACACGGACAAACAAGTGCGTCACACAATACAATTTTGTTTACCGCTTATTCATTCCGACGTAAATTCGTTATTACTCATGCACATTTTTTTTTCGTATAAAAGAGAAAAAGCCCAGAATAAAGTACAGCGAGATACGGCGTTACAAAGTGGCGTTTCTCGTTGTTTTAATCAACGTACAACGTGTAGATACGTTTGCATTAATACCTCACGCGCAAATACAATCTCGCACTGTGTTATTCATTCCGTCGATGAATTCTATTATAACATATAGCATTTCCAATTTTCCGTAATGCGATATGCACACGTGCGTAGAAATAACAGAATTTCATGTATTATCATATTTTTGCATTATTGATACACTCACTGTTTTACACATGAAAACACAGGACAGTTTTACATGCTATAAATACTTTCCGAGAGTGAGTTCTACCATTATATTCTCGTTTATTTAATTCTATCCGGAACAGACACAATTAACAGTGATAACCAGAGCTTTACAAAACCAAGCAGCGTTTCAATCAAGTAGTCCAAACATATTTTTTTTCAATTTTTATCAAACATAATTTAGTCGCAAATTATAAAAGATCGTGTCAGAAAAAGAGATAGATAATGCGTTTATTAGTATCCTAGGACAAGCCCTCTAAGAACAAACATAAACCAAGAAAGCGAACTAATAATAACAAAATATAAATTAAAACATAAATTAAAAAGAATATATATATATATATATATACTATAGAAAAGTAAATTAAAAAAAAAACAAAAAATTATGAACAAAATGTAAGACAAAAATAAAAATAAAAGAAAAAAGCAAATTACACGTTATATCTATACAAAGAGAAAGAAAGAGAGAAAAATAAGATAACATGTGAAATATTTATCGCGGTATTTCGGCCAATTCACGATTTTTATCAGATAAATGGGGTAACACGTGGGATTTACGATTCGTTGCGATGCCGGGTGATAAAAAGCGTCCGCCGCGGTTATTATAGCGATCCTTCGCATCGCGGAGCAACGGCACGGTCATTAAAAACCCACGATAATTTCCTCCCCGTATAATAACATGGAGAAAAATAATTGCGCCAGTGTAACCGGCGCGGTGAAACCGTTACGAGTTACGAGCGTCCTTCGCGAAAGCGTCGCATGCGTGAAGCACGCGCACGACTTTCCGCGAATGCAGTTACGCCTTATCTGTCGTGAATAAAATTACTACATCGACAAATAATACCGGTGTGACTAATGTCCCATAATTCATGAAGTCGATTCGATAAAGTGACTTTTCCCGTTTTATCGGAGACTGCGCGGTTCCTCACGTCGTTTTCTGAGAACTGTACGATTTCACGTTCGCGCGAGTGTTATTACACATCAATTACTTATAGTTAGCCTTTAAAACCTATATATATAATTATTCATTTATAATTATATTTATAATTTAATTAGGTAATTAATGTTACGTTAGATTAATTACACATTATTATATTGTATTTCTGTATTTAATTATATTTCATTTGAGTAATTTTCCATTTGAACATTGCATTATACATTGATACAATTCTAGTACAATCAAGAAAGTCGTACGAATGAATGTGACTTTAAGAGAATGTCGTCATATCGCGTAGCAAAATTTGTTAATTGAAGCGACAATAACAATGAAATTGGCCGAGTCAGTGCAATTTAGCGAGTTGAAATAAATGAGAGAGATGAGGTATAAAGAGTGCGAGAATAAGTTTAATAAGATAATGATAAATTTCTATTAATATATTTTTACATATAAAGCGTATCTCTGTAGTATTAATATAAAATATCGCGAGGCGATTGTAAAAAAAGAAGAATAGCGGATGCGTTGCGCATGTTTTTCCTGTGATATGTTCCGCGTAGGAAGTAACAAGACAAAAGCAAAATACTTTTGAATGCCAAATTATCAGACGCGTGGCCGACCTAAATAGCGGTCGCTCTCCTAAAAATATACGTTTCGCGTCATATGGTTTATCCGCAGAACATCCGGTTTAACGAACGTTTTCTTACCGAACAAAAGAACATTAATACGAAAATATTGCAACATGAACGTGTATATATGCATATTCACGATTACACCGCGAAATTCCGACATAATAAACCTCATCGTTGTATTCCCGAAATTTCGCGGAATTAAATTTATCGAATAAGTACATGGCGTTGCATTCTGCCGAGCGCAAAGCATTGCCTGTACATACATGATATACATACATGATAATAACGAGATGTGCATTTAAATAAGAATAATAATTCTAACGCAACAACATACATTTCTGTAACCCCCTGTGATGTCGTCCGACTGTGTTCCGCTGAGAATAAAATGTTATTTCGCGTCACGAAGGAGGAACATTTTAACGATGTCCGTTGGAAAAGGTAAAATGAGGTTTTGTTGTTTGATAGCTTCAAGTACGTGCAGATAAGTAATGTTTAAAAATAATGAAATGTATATATAAAAACCACGCGAAAGGGTGAAGGAGATATAATAGAGATAAGAACAATCATAAATATTTATGAATTGCATATTGCTATTGCGTGCTTTTTTTAACAGTAATCCAGTTCCATCGCAATTTTTATTATTTTATAAAGAATCGCGATGTATATATATTTTTCATTTCGCGATTTTATCGGAACGTATTTTGCTTCCGAAATAGCACGGAAAGTAGAAGGAAGTAAATCTTCTTTATTGCTGAATGAATAGACGATCTGTAAGGGCAGCTTAATTACGGTTTAAATCCTCTTAAATCTTTAACTATGTTATGCGCAACATTGAAGCAGATCGACCGCTTCTTTATTGAGGAATATATATATATATATATATATATATATATATATATCTACTCTTCTTCTTCTTCTACTAATATATAATTACTAGTTAGTACTATATTAACTATAGTATTACGGTTTACCTTATAGTACTTTATTTAATAGTACGTACTCCTATGTCAGACAT
>NW_012130079.1:2675335-2681760 GCF_000143395.1 Atta cephalotes | reverse complement strand
GGTTCGTCCGTACGTTAACCTAACTAAGTACTACGTAATTAGTACGAACTACTACGACGGGTCGGTCGACTATTTCTTTCTTCCCCTCCCCCTCCCCCTCCCTCCTCTCTCTCTCTCTCTCTCTCTCTCTCTCCTGCCATTATCGTCATTTCACTCGAATTTCATATAAACCAAGACTGACGCACGAACTCGACTGAAGCTACATCAAACATTAGCCCACATGAGTAGTGGAATTATCGGCAAATTAACATAATTCAACGATTCTTCGCGATAACGAAGAAAAGAGATGGTGTAAATTTCTACGTAACGTGTCGAATGTTTGTCACGCAAATATCGACGTATTTACGAACGATTAATTCAAGAATTCGACTCGATTAAATGATCGTGGAATGTTACCGAACGATCACAAAGTTTTATCGATGACGAGCCATCTTTATCATATCGTCAAGGTTCTTTTTTTCTGTGAGTATATCCGACATAAGTATTATCTCCTATCTAATAATATTCTATCTATTCTAGTGACGTACATATAACACGTTATGATTATAACACATATTATGCTAATATTAATACTATTGTTATTTATTTGTACGATCAGTATCGGATTATTGCAATAATTGTCGCGCCAAATATACCTGAATATTAGCTGCGTTCAGAAAGAGAGCAGCTTGCAACTGTTGCAAAATTAAAGTAATAAAGACAAAGGCTCCAAATAAAATAAATTGTCACAATAAAAAAGTCCATGAAAGCCAACACTGAATGGAAATTATATAAAAGAATATGATTAATTTCGACCCTTTGTTAGAGTCTTTTATAGTACAAAATTAGTAAATTAATACTAATTATTGTACATACGTTGACACAGCGAAGATATTGTTGTAATATATATTCTTTAATACAATTGCTTTACACATTTATGTTAGTTCCAATGAGAAAATAAGGATAAAATTAATTATATTAAAGAATTTTAAAACAATTTCGAAGTTGCTTTTCTGCTGAACGTAGCGTTCAGCAGCATCGTTTCTACAAATGTGTTTCTAACGATAAGTGTGTAGAGAAAGACATATCCGAGCATAAAAAATTCTGAAAAAGAGAGTGTTAATTTCAAAGAGTTCTATTTCTTTCACAGAAACTTTTGTAGAAACACGCAGTCACGAAGATGTTCGAATGAGTAGTGTCATCGAAGGAATATTCGAAGGAATGTAAGGTTTACGGGGAGGTTTCGCGTGCACGCGCACTGCCATTCTTTTTGCGCACATGCGAATAATTTCTATTTCTATATCCGCACCGCGAAAACAGAAGAAGAAACAGACACGGCGAATCGTGCAGAAATCTTTTTATGATGCTAATGCGTCAACGAGATAATCGTGGCCCCGAGCGACCAAGAATGTCGGAAAATTTATTTTAAAAAATCGTTTAGTTATATTATATAGGGAGCAGTCTTGAAGTCTTGTCGAAGGGTAAATGCATCACCACGGGAATAGAATCAATCACGTCAACGAAGTGCATCAAGTACTTCACTCCGCGTTTTCAAGCGAGTTCTCCTACAAAGCGAAACGATAAATTGGATTTCGCGAAGTATAGGGTGCAGCGGCGGTGGTTCAGTAATCAGGCAATCGGCATTGAACATCGTGATTGCGCGCTGAAAACTGAAGGCAATGAATTTAACCGATTTTTTTTTCTCCAATCAATATTTCTCTCTTCTTTTCCTTCTCTCTCTTGTCCGCGCGCCGGAAAATTCGCAATTACGTAACATCACCCACCAGTTGAGAGAAGGAGAGATCCCGTTGCTGTTCGTCGCACTTCGGTGCAGCTGACACGATCACTAATATTCTTTGTCGTGTATCGCGATAGCGTGCCATAAATCGTCCCTGACGATGCAAATTGCATTCTGATACAACGCGAATCATGGACAGGAGGAGCGGAGAGAGTGGAGGAACAGAGTAATCGCGTAATCATCGTTACTCGAGATGACCGTTGTTTCGTATGTTACGTTCGAATATTCCCGAACTGCCGAGAAATCATAGTTCACACGAAGAACGACTAGCAATGTAAAGCAATCGAGAATAATGTATATTCATTCTATGATTTCGATACAGCGAATTTGTAAACATTTCTCTCTAAATTCTTTGAAGTAAATCTCATTCCAAGAATGAAATCTCTTTTCGATTACTTGAAAGTAAATCCTGTCGTCTAACTTTATCTCTCAATAAGATAATTATAGTTCGCGAAAATAATAATTAATTATAGAAATTTTAATTAATTATTACTTTAGTTAATTATTATTTAAAAAATATTCTTTCTCTTCCACTTTTTCTTCTCTCTTCATTTCTCGTAATGCTTAAAACGAATTCTCTAAATTTTTTGGAGGAAATCTCATTTCAGAAGAATGAATTTACCCAAAAAAATTTAGAATTAGTTTCCAGCATGACGAAAAAAAAAAGAAAAATGAAAAAAAGAAAGAATATTTTTTATAAATAATAAATTAAAATTTCTAATTACATCGCTATATATACATTTATCTGAAATAGATTTGTCGATCGCAAACTACAATAATCCTATTCAGAGATAAAGTTACACAACAGGATTTACTCTCGAGTAGTTACATACAACTGACGATTGAAATTGATGAATGGATCAGCATTTGTATTGATAAATATTTATAAGCATAATAAATTTATGGAGATTAAATTTATTGGCAGAGAGAGAAACGTTGAAAATGAGAGAAATGACACGAAATTGTGATACGTAATTTTTTTCGAATTAAAATGGAAATATAAAAAGGTAGCTGGTAAATTATATTTTCGCGGACTCGGTTTCTCAATCACGAAATCTCTGCGAGGTTGAAGTCACGTCGAAGTCACTGCAAATCACGATGATGAAGTATGAATACTTCACCTTGCGAGTTTACATAACAAACTACGATAAACGCGTTCTTTATGCGAAAAGCAATCAGATTATGAGAGGAAAAGTGGACGTGGGATTGTATACCAGCTAAATTTGTCATCTCCAAACTTGCTCGTCACTTCCAAAATAAACAGTCTAAACCGCTTGAGTCGTCCTTGGAGCTATCAGAGTTGTGTCAAGTTTTTTCGTAGCCGAGAAATAACTAAATTCTTTATACCAATTTTTCGTAGCGGTAGTTTTCTAATTACATCGCTATGCATTTATCTGAAATCGATTTGTCGATCGTGAACTATAATAATCCTATTGAGAGACAAAGTTAGACAACAGGATTTACTTTCGAGTAGTTACAATCATATTATCGTTTGCAGATTACCATAGTAACCAGTAATCCGGATAATAATATAAATGGACAGATGGAAACTCACCATGCCTACGTCCGGTAACGTAAGCTTGGAAGCGATTTAAGTCAAGAAAGATCTCGAGCGAAATTTTAGGACTTTAATGTCAATCACAGAATAAGAGTATAGCATAAAAAAATTTAAACAGTAAAACGTTAAGCAGTAAGCAAATTGATCAATCACAGTAGAGATCGTAAGATTACAACATAAGGAGTAGCAAATCTAACATATTGATTTCCTTTCTTATATCTTATTAATTAAGTTTTTTTTATATGCTATAGCTTAATTATATTATCATGGTCCGATTTTTCATCTTCTGATTAATTTGTGATTTAAATTTAACTTTATTTGACTTGATGATAATGTAAAATTGTATTCTTCTAAGCTAAGATTAATTAATCTCTAATTAGAGCTCAGACAAAATGAAAAAAATAAGAAAAAGGAACGGGGAATAAAACACACAGGTAACAGATTTCAACCTAGAAATTATGCATTGATATACAGTTTCTAACAGATTAAATATTGTATGTTATTTTTTGAATCTATTCCTTAATATTCCTTTCATTGCGTCTGAGCTCTCACTAAACTAATAGTTTTATACTTTAAGGTCTGATTTTTTTATTTGCTGATTTTTTTATTTGCTTGTGATTAGGCTTAACCTGATAAAAATTGTATATTTTTAATTGCGATTAATCATTAAATTGATTTTGTAGTGAATTTGTAGTGATTGGTTTTGTAGTGAATAACTTTCAAAGTTACCATTACAAAACTATTTAACGGTTTAATGATGATATAACGAGAAAAATTTTATTATTTTATTACTTTATTATTACTTTATTATACTTTATTTTAATTATAGATATTATTTTTTTTTATGCGGGATTTCATAGCGTTCAAGAAGTAAATTTTCAAGAGGTTTCGCATCACGTGGGAATCCCACTGTAAGCATTTACGTCACACTCACCGTCTTGGAGGATAAGCAAGCATCATTGAGATAGAGATGATGGGTCTCCCAACGTCTGAGGAACTTGCTGGACAGGATCTTCTTTACGAGGGTCCGGGTGTGATTCAGATAGCACACCTGTATGTCACCTTCCTCAAGAGGCTTGAAACGAGGCCCTGCTGGTCCCGGGCTCGGACTCGCGCTCGATGAGCCGCTGGCTGATGAGCAACCGGCGCTTTGCCGTTCTAGATTCGGACAAGATCTTGCAGCTGGCAAGCACCCAGACGCGTCCAGACCCTCGGGCTTCAGCGAGTCCATGCCCGGGCTGCTGTCCTCACCGTAGGAGCTGCAGGTGTCAGCGGGCGGTGACTCCACGCTGGAACGCAAACTCGTGCCGGACGATAGCTGCGGCGAGCTAGTACTGGTGGTCTCTTGTCGCATGGTACCGCCGTTTACCGACAGGAAGTCGTAATAAGGCGCCGCGGAAGTAGTCAAGCCGACGGTGGACGCGGCTGCTGGGCTGGACGGTAAAGATGAACCCTCCTCAGTCTCGGTCTCCGGAGAGGCCTCCTCTTCATCCTCTTCGTCGTCATTTTCATCCTCGGGCTCGCTGAAGCCATTCTCCAGAGATGGTATATCGCTGATAGAGGCGGCAGCCACCTGAGGGCTCTCATCGATCACATCGATCTGCACCGACGGCGATGAGACGGTCGTATTGCCACCTTGTTGTCCCTCGTCCACATGAGGATTCCTTGATGAAGATGAAGACTCCGCTATCGATTCGCTCGCGGGCGAAGGAGACGTCGAAGAAGAACGTATCTCGCCGTTGTTCAAGTTCGAGGAATCATTCGAACGAAGACGAAGCATAAGCTTACGACGCCAACTGCTGCCGTTATTGTTTAATTTTTTCGGCGACGGTAGAGAACGCGTAGTCTGATGGTTCTCATCCTGCAGCATAAACTGTTGGTCATTGGTATTGTTGCCATTCAAAACGACCATTATGCCACTAGGCGAAGTCATAGCATCCGCTCCAGGCGATAAGGGTTCAGGATCAAGGTAATCAGCACGGATACCCGGTAATGTGTCCGTGCTGCTACCGCCAGACATCGAGGCCTCCTGATCGATGTACCTGATGGAAGAGTTAGAGCCCTCGCTGGTCGCCTCGGAACCGCGTCGGTTGCTCTCGCTCACATTGGACGTTCTAGCGACAGGGGATAGAATCGCATTGGTTAGCGAAGACTTGCTCTTCGACAGCGATGCGGTGGACATAACGCCACGCGACGATCGCGTGAAGGGACTTTGGAAGCAAAACATTGTGCGATTTGTAGGCGAACTCTTAGAAGACTTATCCAATGTTCTAGTCAAGAAACTGAAGAAGAACGACAAAAATTCCTACTCGAATGAATAGTCTACGTAGCGAGATGTGCGTTGTCTTGTTATAATTCGTATCTTCTTGTCCTAATTGCATCGACATGAGACACACGCACGATGAACGATCTGCTTTTCTGCCTGAACTTTTTTGTTTCTCTCTGATGTTCTCATGGACCGATAATCCCCGTCGCGCGTGTCTACGAGAGAGTTTCCTTCACGTCGCGTGACGACGTATCTTCTTCGATATCTATCAGCTGGGCTAATTGCGGCGTATCAGAATGGAACATCGAATTTCACCGTCAAATTCACCGCACGCACGTTTTTTCTTTCACTGGAGATTAAATCGTCTGATGACTCGAAGGATACGCACGCGAGAGATCATTTCAGCGTTTCGGTGATCAGCATTGATCACCATTGCGAGAAGTGTGGATCAATTGGGACAAGCACTTCAATCCCCGGTATATATCTCGAGATTTGTTTGAATAAACGTTTTGCCTCGACGTCGAACTCAGTCGCTCGTTTTTTTGCGCGCATGTTGAAACGCGCCGCGACACATTGTCGAGGTCCGCACGCCGCGATAGACGCCGACGTACTGATTCCCACCTACGGCATCGACGACAACACCTCGCGTGCCGGTGACGATGTCAAAGCCACCGCGGTGTACCGTTCGGCGCAAGAAAAACGTGACCCACGTCTATTTGATAATAGAACTACCCGCAGACTACGGAGAAGATATTCACCCTGAAGAAGATAGGATCTGCAAGGAAGGCAAATAATCCGGAGAAAGAAAAAGAATTGGGGAGAGA
>NW_012130079.1:2664673-2674859 GCF_000143395.1 Atta cephalotes | reverse complement strand
AGAGAGAGAGAGAGAAAACGGAGATGAGAAACAGAGAAAGAAAGAGAGGCAGGAACAGAGAGAGAGAAGAGGAAGATAGAGCAAGAAAGGGATGAGAAGAGAATGTGCCAGGCGTGTGTTTCCGACGTGATACGTAAATGTCTGACACACAACACCGAGGATAGGACAGGGACAGGTGGGGACAACCGACAGCAAGACGAGGAGAGGGCGTCGCGGCGCACGGCGTCTCGTGGTCGATCGATGACTACTAGTCGCGAGTTCGCGCGGGATTATCGCACGCCCGTCGTCGATGTTTGCCCTTCGCTCGTATCGTATCTCTCCGTCGCGTAATCTACGTGTATACACCGGATATCGACTCTTCCGAAGTTTAAATCTTCAAGGTTGCTGGAGAAAATCTGTCCACAAATTGACAAGAAACAGTCTCTCCTTTCGTCGGATGATTCTCGCGTATTCGGTATGCTTCCCTCCCCTTCGTTTCCTCTTCTTTCTTTTTAGTCTTTTACCCTTTGATTGCGCCAAGCAATCAAGACTCTAATCATAGCGCAGCCATGAAATCCAAACGAAATTAGCAATTATTTCTGCGACAACATTCGCGTAATCATCAATCTTTTTCCGGTCGACGCAAATAACGATTGGTGAACGCTGTCCTCTATTTTGCAAGATACTTCGTGACTTCCCACGTGTTACATTGTTACACTGTCCTTCAATTCGCGCGAGAAAGATCAGAATAGAAGATTTTCGATCGAATAGAATTGACCGAATAATTCTTCGTTTTTTTGCGCAAACAGACACATTGTATTGTCGATCGATGGATTTATGAAACTAATCCCGTGACATGCATTCGCCACGCCGATTAAAGCAAATCGTGTTTTGTGCGCAACGTGGGTAGAGCGATTCCGCGATTAGATAATACCAATGATGCTTATCGCAGCTGATTTCTTCGTCTTTACAACTGCGTCGTGGATTATTCCACCGCATGTACTATAGAATAAATTCCAGATCACCGTTTGTAAACCGCTCTTTCACCTCTCGGCAAATTTCTCTACAAAACTTGCCGCCGCACGCGACCGGAAGTTTTCTTCAATAATTTCATGAAGGTGTCCAGCGCAAATCCGAGAGGATTACAGTCCCATTTTCATTATCGCACTGTATTTAATTAACATGTATATTCTGTATTTCATTATCTGTAATCATGGAGCGAATAACATTCTACTGATCCGTGAAATATTTTCTTATCTCTTCAATTTGTACAACTTGGAGTTTTCGTGTCACTAGTAATTGGCCACTAGTAATTTAAAGACGAGTTTTGTCACTTGTACGCAGCAATATATTCTAAGGCATTATATCCCACGACCATTTGTGGGATAAATCAGAAAGCAGTTCGCTCCGTGCAATCTCTTCTTCGCTGAGCGATAAACCTCCGACGTCAATGATAAAGACAACAACGTCACGATCAATTTCAATAATTTAATCCGTCTACCTACGAGATACAAGCCAACTCTCTCACATTCGCTTGGAGTCGCGCCTTCGAAAATCAGAACGCGTACTTTTACTCCGTCCCGTTAGAACACACGTATACACACGCGCATACACAAACGTCATACACGCGTATCTGAGCCGGAAACCGCAGAATATCCGTTGTTTGTCTTTACGCTACGATCCTTCTAACATTCGTGATCGTGATTTATTACGAACGTGGTTTATTCCGCCACCGTAGCTCGCGAACGCGACCGTTTTCTCGCAGCGTGCACCACTGACGCAAGTCAACGCAAGCGGCGGGCTTTACTCTCGCTCTATCCCGTGGCCTCTCTTTTACTCGCGGCACGAGTGCCGTCCGACCATCCCCTCCTCCGGAGTCCGCTGCCTCCTCGTGCTCGCTCTCGCAGTCCCGAAATTACCGCGTGCCGAAATAAATCACGTTCACCATTCGCGTGGACCCGCGTTTCTCCTCTCCTCTCCGCGAAATAACGGAAAACAATGAAACCGCGTGCTGCACGCACTTCCTATACCGTGCTCCGTCCCGCGCTTCCACCCGCGGATATTTCTCGGACACGACAATATCACGACCGCAATTTCCCGCTTCGTTTTTTCCGCGTATGGAACACCACGATGTATCGAAAAAATGAGGCGCGTCTGGCCTGACTACGCGACAACACCGTGATCTCCTCGACGACGCCGATCTCGTTGCTACCCGTATTCCCACGAGTTCACATCTCGCGTGTTGCGATCAGCATACTTCTCTCTTCCTCACCGATAATCTTCCCTTCTTCCGCGGACAGCGTAGCTTTAATTATTCGCGAATGACATCGCGACGCTCGGTGTGCAAGAGGTCGAGGCAGGTGATCGTGTTACGGACACACGTCAGGCGCATCGCCAAGCGCGACGTCAGAGCAAGAGACACGTGGTGGGCCCAGGTCACGCAGATCTCCTGTCCCCCTCCCCGAATGACGCCGAGATGAGCGGGTGCGCCTCGGTGGTCGGCCGCACCTCTAGTTTCACCACCGCCAGTTGTATTTTCCCTTCTCGTTGTCCGCTACCTCCTCCTCCTTCTCCTCCTTCTCCTCCTCTAACCGTCACCCCTGCGCATCCTCGTCGTCGTCGTCGGCACGATGCAGAGGGGTTTGTTCCGACGGTCGTAGGGCCACTGGCTCTGGCACCGTCGCGACACGGCTCGTCGATATGAAGGCGAACATCGACGACGACGACGATGACGACAACCGCGACGGCGTCAGCGGGCGTCAGGCATGCGTGTTGGAGAAGCCGCCGACTTTCACGCCTGCTTGCCGCGTTGCCTATCGCGCTCTCCTCTTCTTATCCGAATACCTCCTTTATCCGTCTCCGTCTGTCTCTATGGAGTACCGAGTCGGTGGCGCGAAGCCACAAGTTGATTCGCGGGAAGGTACCAAATCCCCTCCTCCCCTCCCCCTCTGCGCCGATAGTCGCGCTAATGTAACTAGTTCAAGTTGATCAAACCTGATAAGGTGCTCGAAAGGAGCAATGGTGACCCGATTGAATTAAATCTTTTGTTATTTTTAACTTCCGTATGTATAAAAATGTAAATCAATCCATTTCTGTATATATATAGTTAATTTCAATGTAAATGATGTCCTTATTATCATATGCTTAGGCATCATATGCTGGATTGTTCCATCTTTTATTAAACTTTAAGCTATTTTATCTTCTTACTCTCTGTCTTCTTACTCTTTTACTCTTTTACTCTTTTACTCTTTTATTTATCCAGTAGATAAATTACACGTACTTTATCTCAAGATGGAAACAATCGGCTCTTAGTAAATAATAAACTGAATTTGAATCAAATTTAATTTGTCTATACACTTTCTTGAGATAAACTGTTTTAATTAAATTAACGATATATTGAGTAGAAGTTTATTATAGAAATGACTCTCAAATTGTATAATAGATATAATTTGACATTATGAATTTAAGTGTGTATAAGATACTTTTCACAATTTTTTCAAGTGGAAACGTTTTTTTATCGTTTTTTTATCGTTCGGTCTGAACGATGGAGATTCTTAATTTGCGCGAATGATTCTGGTTCATTCGAGGAGAAAATTACACGTATCGAGCAAAGATAATAAGACCTTTTAGTGCCTTCTCCGAAAATCTATTTCCGATAATAATGACCATTCCGCAAAGAAGAAGATAAACCAAAGTTGCGAATAAAGATCTCACCGGTTCGAATCTAATTTAAACTTTCGGAATCCTTCCTTTAACGCATTGGAAAGAACGATTTTGCTAAAATATCTAAAAATTAGATCTTACAGATCTAAAAATAATTTTGTTGGACCATAAAAATTACAGAGGAATCTCAAACATGAGCAAAGTTCCAAAGTGTTGACATTCTAGCGATCAGTTTGAACGTCCTACATAATTATTTTCATGATCCAACAAAATTATTTTTAATCTGGAACTGGTTAATCTTTAGATATTTCGGCAAAATCATTCTTTCCATAAAGAAACTTTTAAAAGCCTCGCGGCGCAAACTCGTAATCATTATTATAACATGAAGCTGTTCTCTTCTCATGAAGAAGAATCTCTAGAACGAAAGCAGACTTCATTAAACGAAGCGAAAAAAGACGCTTCGTTAAGAAAGAAAGAAAGAAAAAAAAGAGCTCAATGTCCGCGAGCGCGTCTGCGCACTTCCGCTTCGATCGCTTGACGAGCGTCGCGGCGCGTATCATTGACACTACGACACCGTAATAAGTTTATAGTACGCGTGCACCGAGATTTCTTTTTCCCGGTGAACTAGAGACTCTATAAAGTCAAGCAATTTTATCGAAAGAAGAGTAAGAAAGAAGGGTATATAAACTTAATTCTTTTTAAGTGTATATATACATATATATATATATATATATATATATATATATATATATATATATATATATACACACATTCTTCAAGCGATGTATCAAGTAACACAGTGTGACATAGTGATCATGTCATCTTTGTTTAATATTGATACAATATTGAACAACAAGAACGTACTCCATTCTATTACAGTGTGTTATCTGCTGGAAGCACACTGTGTCTCTTGCTGGAAAGCAACCAGTGTCTCTTTTTATGTGCTATCTCGTTCTAGCTTGTACCATCTTACATATTCATTCCAACTTATTGACAAAAACGACGAATAGCTAAAATGTTTATCATCTCGTGATTAGACTGTTATAATTCTGTTATAGATGTATCTCTATGAATCTCTACAGTGAACATACTCCGGCTGCGACGTGTAACATGTTGGCGTGTTATGTCAACCGCGCTCTATATTTTCGCAACACGTATCTATAAACCGACCACACCGGTTCCATCGAGATAGAGGTCCCGATGGTGATCGCAGACGACCGATAGACCGCGAATTTCCCTTGAGACTTCGACTTCTTTGCGAAAAACGAAAACCTTCATGAATTGACCCGGTCTTAAGATCGCGCAAGATTAAAAGGACTTCAAATGAAATAGATATATTGCAAATGATTTCATTTCTCGTAGACGAGATTAGCCGATGTATTTTCGGACCTATACACAATCTAATTGTAGTATAATGCCCAGAGGCCAATGCTTTATTTTTACACACGCAATTGCGGGTTTACGACGCAATTCCCTTCATTCGTCCCGCTTTCTCCTTCGCTTTCTACAGTATTTTCATCGAAACCTTCGTGAATGGCGATAAAGTATTTTGACGCCAATGCCTTCGTTGATCGTTAATCGTTTTCCCAAGAAGATACAGTGCGAATTATCTTCCGTCTCGCTGAAATCGGAGACGCGAGAGCGCTCTAGCACTTCGATTTTTTTGGGAACGGGTGGGATCGTTCGATTTGTTGACTCCGATATTACTCTTATGACATTTAAGATACTGCGATGCATGGCAAATGTTGACTAGTTTGATGTTTCGCGTGTCGATCGCAGTATGCAACAGCACGCATATAGATTGTATCAGTCACGCAACTCTAAGGCGCTCACGCACAATAACAGCCACGTTTAGAGATTCTGTCCAAACGAATGTAGAATGTAATATAACAGCGGGCGAACCTCCAATCTATGAAGCACGGAAGCTTGAAACACGAAAGGTCATGATCCACGATAAAAAAGTATCCACGTGAATCGAATTAAGCCCTCTCGTGGCTCGTAACGTATTTTTAAGTTGGAACTGCTTTCAATTCTGCCGTCAAAAGTCACCAAGGTTATTCCAAAATAGACGTAATTCAGAATGAATGACTTTTACCAGTGATCTTAAATCTACCTGCCTTAGTCTAAGCCATTAGCGTGAGAAACGTCTTGCACGTGCGAACGTGTGGGTTTGAAAAATCTTGCTTGAAAAGAATCTTGCTACGCGATAGCTGCAGAAATATCGATTTAACGATATACCATAACGTAACGGTATAATATTACATTATGGCATCTCAGTTTCTTGTTTTATTCGTTATATTTATGTATAAATCGATACAAATATATACATGTATTAATAAAAAATTGATATGAATGTATCTTCTTATCATAATTGCATTTATACAGTTAATTAATAAGCAACTTGTTAAACTTTTCGACCTTCATTTCTCAAAATCTCTGAATTTTGCGAATTTTTCTTCTTGACCAATTAACTCTGCATGAAGTTTTCTATTTCTTCAACTCTGAAATATAAAATTGTAAAATAATTTTCTTTCGAAACAATATTAATTAATAATATTAAAAGTAAATAAACATGCTCAGAATGAACTTACGTGCGAGGAACATCCGTCATATTTTCGACTCCGGTTTCCGTTATGAGGATGTCATCCTCAATTCTAACGCCACCAAAACCTCGGAATCTCTGCAACTGTTCTGGCACAAGGAACTTTGACTGGATCGGATCAGCAAGAGCTGCATCGAGCAACTATAACGAACATTATTCCACGTAAACATCCGATAAAACTGGTTCTAAAGTTCGTGTAAAAGTTATTTGCTAATTATCTCTATACTTACGCAGTCTACAAAATAACAGCCTGGTTCCACCGTGAGAACCATTCCAGCGAGCAATGTCCGCGCGGTTCTCAGCTTTCTCACTCCCGCGTCCTTCGAGCGTTCGGGATGACCAGGCAGATATCCACCAACATCGTGCACATCCAATCCCAGCAAGTGGCCTAGTCCGTGTGGCTGGAATACTTCGTTCAAACCTGCTTTTATCATATCCTCAACATCGCCCACTAGTAGTCCACCTTTCTTCAACGATATCAACATGACCTTATTAGCCAACAGATGCATATCTATCCAGGCAACTCCCGGTTTCGCGGCTGCGATCACTGCGTCGCGCGCCTTCAGCACCGAGTTGTAGATTAGTTTTTGATCCTCGGTGAATTTCCCATTGGCCGGAAAACTGCACGTAATGTCGGCCGCGTATCCACAGTAATTACCGCCCATGTCAAACAAGCTGCGTGACAGATAAGAGAACGTGTTACGCAAGCATTGTAACACGCAATATACGTAAAAGCGAATTGTAACGAATAGATCAGCTGTAACTGAAATATTACCACATATCTCCATCCTGTATGACTTTATTATTCGGCGCACCGGCATGACCATAGTGCAGTATAGAGGAATTATGTCCGGATCCGCAGATGCACGTGTAAGATACATGCCTGCACCCTCCCTCAGCGTATACATAATTCAAGAACCAAGCCTCCGCTTTGTATTCTGGAATCCCCGGACACATAGAGCGCATTACAATCTTGTGAGCCTCCGAACTTATCTTGCACACATACCGCAATACTTCAATTTCTTGAGGAGACTTTATCACCCGGCTATATAAAACAAAAAGAAGAATTTACGAAGATACAAATTACAAATTTTTTGTAAACGTCTATTCCATTTAGAATACAATTTTACTATTATACATACAGCTTTATTATTATTATTATTATTATCATCAAAGAAACATGTAGTTACAATAGCGTTTCACACTGCAATCTCGTCCGCAATTTTTACATCCGTAAAATACATGTATCACACGAAACGATTTATAAAGCATCTTCGGCGGTGTCCAGACTTTGTGATAAATAGGACAGCAATTTGTCGTCTTGATTTACGAGTTCTGCCAGCTTCGCGTAATCTAAATGTGCAACTCGGAAACCTAATTTCCTAACTTGTCGCTTTCTCATTACCTGCGGCCCTATTAAGAACTGCGTATTCCAGCAATAATATTCGGGCAAATAGATTAAAATCGCAGTATTGACGTTTCGCTTTTTATGTAAGTTTAAGTTAAACATCGGCGTTGATTTTAAGAGCGGATGTACAAGAATATCCAAAATATAAAAATTTATGAGAGGCAGCCTGCTCAAAACCACACTCCTGCTTAATTTGTGCTCGCCGCCTACCAAGTGCGCCAGTGGTTTGTGTATTTTATTAATAATACCCTTAATTCTCATATCTAAACTTAACGACTTCGTATTTCTGTCTAGATTAATCGGGCTGCCACGATAATCTTTGCATTCCAACGACATGGTCGCGTCAAATAATTTCAATTTATTTTTCAAGTGATTGACAATAGGCGCGTCCCTTTGCGTTTGCAATCTATTCATAAGATACGAACTGAAAACTTTATCCAAAAGCTTAATGGGATATCTCTCAAGATATGTGCAAGACAGAAGAATGTCTAAAGCGTCGTTTAACTTCAAATCTGAGAATCTTGCAGACATCACCTCGTCGAACATCTTCCAAAACTCGATTGGATCCGGTGGTTGTAGATTCAATAATCCAAATGGCGCGAGAATAAGAGATAATAACGTAGGCGGAATTTGCGTTCCATGTCTTATGAAATATTTTCCACATTCAGTGAGAATATACGAATTTCGAATTCGTAAATCTTTGCAGTAATCCATGATGGAGGCAATTAAATGAGGATCTTTCATCTCGGTGCCTTTGCTCGTTACGTATCTCGCCAACGCTTGTTCTATATTTTCATTGACATATTTCTTCGTGTGCAAACCGCCAATAAAATTGACGAGATCTTTCTCGGTAGAAGTAGTCATACTCACATTCGCCCATTTACTAGCACTCGATAGACATTCTTGCGAAGACTCTTTTCCGTAGAGACAGTTCAGTATATTTGCCATCTGCGAACCGGTCAACTTTAACCACTGCTCTGATAATTTCTTTTCCAAAATGATTTGTACCATATTTTTACTTCGCTGGAAATACCTCAGCGATCTGAATAATGGAATCAGTAGATCTGGTTTAATATCATGCTCCCTACATGCCAGACCTACCCACAACATATCTATGCAGTTTCTGTATTTGGAATTTCCATAATTAACCAGAATTCTGACCGCTCTGATTAACTGCGGTATGGTGAGCTCACCGTCCGTGGCTCTAATCATGACTTCATTGCATATCCGGTCTTTATAAATATTTGTCGAACGACTAAATCTGTCTCTCTTTAGCGCTCTTAGTCCCTGCAATATCATCTCGCTGTCTTGGCTTTTGACAATCAGACTTACAAGTTGTTGCAAAATCATGTCTCTATTGATGGTCTCTGCAAATGATTGAGCGTTCGACGAGGTTTTTCGGTACCGGTTCCATTCGCTTTCCAACTCTATCATCTTCTTCAAACTTTGGAGCGCTATCCGGCAATTGATCTCATTGGCAATCTTGTTCTCCAGTATGGAATAAACTTCTTTATCCGTATTCCCCGAATTTATCGCATCCAGAACCTGTTCCACGTCCGTGTTTTTCAAACGCTCGATATCAGAGCAATAAAGAATCGCCGTACCTTCATCGGTTTCTATACTAATGGTGTGTTTTAAAGGCCCATTTTTCACGCTCGTACCGATAGAATGAGGGATATTATCCTTATGATATATCGCAGGTTTCTTAGTTTTATTTGACGATTCAACGGTCCTCCGTTTTCGTTTATCGAGGAGAACTTCGATGTTGGTGATTTTCTTGACTATTAAAGGAACTTCTTGTATGCGCGCACCTTCTTGTACGAAAATATTCGTTTGCGTCAACTGTATCTCGTGATTGTATGCTTTTGATTCGAAATATCTCTTTTTAAATTTGAAAAACAAACGGAAAGGATGTGCGAATGCTCTCGCAGAAAAATTTCCCCGACTCGAAAGTATCATCTATAATAACAATTGCAAATATAATCAATATGTAATTTCTCTAATAAAGTTTTCTTCTTTTTACCTTTCTGCGTTACATTGTGAGCTTTATATATTCAAGATTCAATAATTAATAATTTCTTTAAGAAACGTCCAAAGATTCTTCTCGATCTTCATGCTTGTGTCACGGAAAATTAAAATATTATAATCGTAAGAAGAGAATTATTGCTTTTAATTATTTTTTTAACGCGCATTAAATATAAAATTTAAAATAATTGATATATACATTATAACCCAATAAAAAGTTGTCAGAAGTATACCGATGTGGCGACGTGTATGATTCCACAAGTCGACCAGCCGATGGCGACACTGATTCTTTCAAGCAATCGATATGCGATAAATAACAAAAACTAAGCTTATATAAAAGCTACATTCTTTTAACTATAGTAACTCAACGTGATTTTTATTTATATTGTGGTATATTAATTACATTGTATTCTAAATGCACTCTTCGATATCGTCTAACCACACAAAGCTTGTCTGCCGTTCTCTCTCTCTCTCTCTCTCTCTCTCTCTCTCTCTCTCTCTCTCTCTCT
>NW_012130079.1:2659885-2664388 GCF_000143395.1 Atta cephalotes | reverse complement strand
TCTCTCTCTCTCTCTCTCTCTCTCTCTCTCTCTCTCTTTCTCTGCATTTAGAATGACAAAAATTTATTACTGAGGGGCGAAAGAAAATCAATATACTTACCACTCGCATATCGCCGGATACAAGTGTTCAAGATCCACCCGGAATCTACGACAAGAAAATTCGTAATTATATAAATTGTTCATAACTGCCACATATTATGTTTTTATTTCCTCATCATATTTAGTACTTACTCGCCAATACCATCGAAAATCGTCTCGCGCGTTGTCAGTTTGCTGTCGCTGTTTTTGCCATTCTGCAATGCGCAAAGGAGAAAAAAGGAACGATCGTAAATCAGGTTTGCCGTAGTTTGGACAACACAGCAATATACACAGCAACGTGCGAGCAGAATATCGTGCAGGTCAAAGTAAAAGCAAGCCTTACGTAATTTGGATTCAAGTCAGAATAGAGAAAGCAGTCCCCATCCGGTCGAAGGCGAAACAAACGTTTTCTGTGCCATTGATTTCTATGTCCGCGGAAGGGTAATGTGCGTGATAAAGTTACGTATTTCACTTCAAATGATAATGTCCGCATAAATTCTTAATGCGTCATGCATTAATTAAGCGATTAATCGGCACGTTACATTATGCCGCAACGTCGTGTAATACTCGAGTCTGAAATATCAATATTTTCTCAATATGTGATAATTTCCAATTCTATCCGCTTATATGTGATAAGTAGGGTATACAAGTTTTTATACAAATTGTATGTGAAAAAACGATTTTTTTTTTTACGTATGCTATATTGTGTATGTAACAGCTTGCGCAAAGTCAATTTTTGCACAGTACACATCGAATTATGCACCTGCGTAATGACGTTAGTGAATACTTTGAACTTTTTGCACACGTTTGCGATATTGGAGAGTATTAATCGGTTTTCGCTGAGGAATAAAAAATGTTCGATTCCGCTAAATAGCGAATACCACGCCGCGAATGTATCTGTCAGCGTTTGTTATGTCGGATATTGCAAAAGACCGCGCGACGTGTCGCATAAAAATATGCGGTAGCAATACTGTGTTTGCAATGTAATGATAATTAGAGTCGCGAGCGCGTGGTCGGTCTGCAAGAAACAAGTGTTTATCAATGCTAAGAACTATATAAAATTACTAATATAAAATTGTTACAGCAGCGAACTATTTACCTTACCAGGCCCCAGCAGATTAAATTAAATGTAATTAGAACGTGTATTACATTGCAGCATTTGATAGCGCGATATCGCATGGCGTGTCACGGCGGAAATACAAATTTATCATAATTTATGCTCTCACTTACATCTTGAAACAATTTTTAAGCTTTCTCATCAGCAAATTTCGAATGATATTTTTTGTATCATTTTATAAAGGTCAAATGCGGTAACCTCCATCATCTATCTCTATAATTAGATATTTTATTCCGTGGCACACGTGTGCGACTATATCTCTACGAAGATACGTCGGTTCATGTATGCTACCGCTAAGCATGAAAGGTTGCATTGTGACTAACCCGTCGTCGATTATATATCCGTGCCTATTTCTGTTGAACGCTCGAACGAACCAACTTTAATCTTGTGCCCCAACCATCGCGGAGATCATGATGTAACGCCCTGTGACCGTACGGTTCCCAAACTTGTCTCATTTGCCATGCAGATTATTGCAGATATCATGTATCTCGTAATCTATCGGCAATCATAAATTTCTAAACCGATGCTGATCGAACGACTGCATGCGCGACGCATGTAAGATCATGGAGGTAAAAGAATTTTAACGAGTTTCGTGCATATGCAATAATTAATCGTGTACGGAAATATCAAGCTTAACTTTGATGAGTTCTTACAAATTTCAACGACGTGCTTTCGAGATATATGTAAAATTGAACATATAAAAAGAACGATTTTGCTGAGATATTTAAAGATTTAGATGGATACAGATCTGAAAATAATTTTGTGGAAAATTCAAACACGATGAGTAATACTGCAAAAAGTTTTGACATTCTAGCAATTTGCGCGCCCTACATAATAATTTTAATAGTCCATTAAATTATTTTCAGATCTAACTAAATTTTTAGATCTTTCAGTAAAATTGTTCTTTCCGTGTATATTTCGTTTAAATTTAAAAATCGAAAACAAACGAAATTCAAGATTTTGTCACAGTCCTTTATAAGATATACTATACCATAAAAGACTCACGATGATGTCGTACACGTACACGATAAACACGTTGATTTTAGTAGTATTATTCCGACGTTATGAATCATTTTGTTTCCATTTGTGTTTATCAACCATTAAATTAGCTTTGTCATGCATGAATATCGCATTGTCAAGTGATAATCGGCTTGGCAAGCTGCATTGTTTGCAAACAATATTCAACGATATAATTAATGATTAAATACCAAGGATGTAATTTAATATTAACGATTTGATGATTTTAGAATAAACAGTAATTAATTATCATCTATTTTCATGTTATACATTTAATATATGCTAAATACGATTGATCGCATAATTTATACTTAAAACGGAAACATTAAAAATATAAGATACATATTTCAATCGCATCGCAACTAAAAACATTGATTTCATGTATATTTTAATGATTGTTAATCTTTAAAAATAAACCGATTGAATATCGAGTTACGCGTTCCTTTGAAATAAATATTAAAAAAAAAGTTCTCGATTATATGAAACGTCAGTATTATATTTATTGTAATAAAACGCTGATTGGTTCGATTTCATGAACAAATTGATAAAATCATTTATTATTAACAGATAGAATTCGTCGTTAGTAGAATTATGTCGAAAAGATTATAAACTTACTTACAGTAGAGCGAAGATAAGATATTAAAAATAAGCGCGACACGACAGTTTTACGGATTTATTGCAACTCTTTGTCTATCCGAAAAACGTGAGCCAAGATATTAAATAACATGAAATCTCGAAGTGTTTCGTGAGAAAATTCCATGATGCCGATCTCGATTTTACACATGTTGAACGTTCTCACACATTTCAGAATAATGCAAGAGATTGTGATTGCCTTGCAGCAAATACCGTATGTTGTTCTATTTATTATTAATGTCCGTCGTCTCTGCACGTTTCAGCAAAATTCTCCGCAAAGACATTAAATATTGATTTTTCCAACGAGTTTCGCGGCAATTCGATTTATTGAGCTGGAAATAGAGAGAAGATTCAAGGCCGGAGTCTATTCAAGGCACTGCTAGAAACTACTCATCAGCGTCTATGTGCTAATACACAGACCAGTCTGGAGTACCGGTAAACAGTAGAAATAAACGAAACTCATCTCGAGTTCGCATGCCAAAGATAGTCCTGCTGAATAAAATATCTCGACATATTAGACATTTTGCTTCGTCAATGCTGGCTAATGTAAATAACCACATCGTGATGTTGTTTCGGAAAGTTTCGACGAATTCGTAGAAACGAGTGTAGAGTATAGCAGAATCGATTTTCAATAGCCAGTGATATGGACAGCAATTTAAATGACCTATCTCATAACTATTGTGA
This sequence comes from Atta cephalotes, assembly GCF_000143395.1. Classification (NCBI taxonomy): domain Eukaryota; kingdom Metazoa; phylum Arthropoda; class Insecta; order Hymenoptera; family Formicidae; genus Atta; species Atta cephalotes. Next base: position 2,660,859 of record NW_012130079.1, on the reverse strand, counting down.
AACATTAACGACATATACGAGCTTGTGTTTTCGATCGAGCTGATCGCGCAAACACTGACAGTTCTATGTCAATTTACTTTGACGGGATGAGTAACGTGCGTTATGTACAACACAATGAGCGCATTTCAATGAGCGCAAGTCGGCCAATAATCGCACGTTACGATTCCTGGAAAACACCGTTTCACCGCTCGAGAGACATTGTGAATTTCCTGGTTTCACATGCGAACGTCTCTGGAATCGCTTAATGCGCATCGCACGGGATCGCAAAATGCTCTAAATTGCCTCAAATTGACTTAAATTGCAAGATCCCGCGTAATCGGTATATCAGTAAAACTAGTTTCGTGAATTTGCCGAATATCTTTACTATTGCAATGCACATGTTGTTTACATCACGATAAAAATTGCACATTTTTCTAAACTTCGTATTTTCCAAGATAATTAATGCTTTTGTTAATAACGATAATTGTCTATTATAAACTACTGTATTACAATAACGTCATCGCAAGAGTTAATATGACTTGCATAGTTTTTAAAAATATTCTAGACAAGAACTAATATGACTTGCATTTTCAAAAATATTCTAGATAGAAAGGAAATACATATATCTAAAATTAAATTTAAGAAATTAAAAAATCTAAAAAATGTATATTTCTTAGATATTAAATGTATCTGAAGATACTATCTGAATAAGAATCATAAGCGTGTTATCTTGTCGTTTTTGATACGAATACAAATAGAATCTCTTTGTTCGAAACCTCCTATTGTCCGAATAATCTCTATTTGAACACCCTACTATTCGAGCGGTCTATTATCCGAACAGAATATCTCCTTAGAAATAGAATACATCCCCCCCCCCCTCTCTCTCTCTCTCTCTCTCTCTTNCTCTTCTGTCTCTCTCTCTCTACTACTACTACTACTACTACTACTACTACTACTACTACGTACTACGTAACTACGTAACTAACGTAACGTAC
>NW_012130079.1:2653008-2659865 GCF_000143395.1 Atta cephalotes | reverse complement strand
TAACAACCCTAACCCTACTTACGTAGGACGGTCGTATTAATTACCGTAACCAACGAATAATACTACCTTACGTAAATAAGTAATAACACTACCTCCCCCCCTCCCCCTCCTCTCTCTCTCTCTCTCTCTTTCTCTCTCTCTCTCTCTATTAGAAACAACTATACTTCCTGCAGAAGATATGAAAGATAGATATCAGCTAACGGGAAACGTCAATATGTATGTGTGCAACGGTGGCTGAATTAAATAGAAAAAAAGAAAAGAACTTTATAAAAATCTACTTACGATCTTGGAAAATTACTTTCTACAGTAAAGCGCTTTTTCGACTAACTCATTAACAATATGGATTATCTGTGTATTCCTATGTGCGAAGAATATTGAAAAGTTTAATGCGGTTTACTTAAAATGAAGTATGAAGTTTGAAGTCCCGCATTGCCAGTTGCAATCGATACGATGCCAGCCGTGTCTTTTGGACTTCGTGACGCGAAATCTATTTGCGGCGGCGCGCTATCAGATAAGCGTCCCATGTAACGTATTTGTAATCTACGGTTCAGGTCGCTCGTAATATCTATGGTTACCCAGTTACGTTGTCATTGATGCACCGCGGTTAGGGACAAATTGTTGCTCGTTAGATAGCGACCGGTTGAAAAATTTATCGGCCGTTTTTCATCCGAACGCGATATCTGTGTCACAACGGAGCTATGTAAATCGTGAATCGGTTGTGTCTGCTGACAGGTTGCAGACACGAGGTCGCGGATAGAACAAATATTCTGCGTTATTATAGCCCTGTCGTTTAACATGTCATCAAGTTTCTGGGTAAAAGTGTTACACACGCTATCGTATCGTTTCTTCTTTTATAAACTACGTGTGTCTTCGGCTGTGTTGCGCCGCTATTTATATTTTCTCCACCGCAATTTTTTAAGCTATAAAATGGATCGAGAATAAACTGATTTAAATCAGAGATCCAGACATGTAAAAGCAAACTGTAGAAAAACGGAAAATAAATATGAGACGCCAAACAAAGCATAAATCGTCTGTCTTCCTCCGCCACCCCAACTCTCTATTTTTCTTTGGAAGGAATGATAAAAAAATATCCCGAAGTGAGGTATACTTGCATACATGAAGTACGCGACAAACGAACATGTCGCGTAGAACTAGACATAAGGAATGCATTCTGGGATTCTGCTAAATCCACCATAATTCTAATCCGCGTAGCAACAGGGTGGCATTTAAATGTGCGCGCATACACGCGGTATTTCGCACGGGAGGGTATTATACGGCGGGATTTTTGCGAGTCCCATCTGTGCAGCGCGCACTGCACAGAGAACAGGACTGGTAAGTCATTCCAGGCAAAGGCAACGTCAGACGATGCCCCCGACTCGGCAAACATTCGCCGTGTCGTGACAAATGCCGCGTCGTGTGAATGAGGCGTGCACTCGACAAGTCTCTAATTGAAGGTGACAATGCGACAAAAATTTACGTACAACGCGCTCGCATTCATCAAATGTTTGGTAAAGGAGAGCGTCCGGGAGTCACACATTAAATACAGGCGGAGAGTCTCGCAAAACCAGACCGACCGACGCAACTTTCTCGACACATTGTAGAGGCAGACAGTCGCGAAGGAGGCGAAGGTAAACGTCACGAGGCATGCCGCGGTGAATCGCCTTATTGCGGAACACACACATGCACATGGAAAAGGGTGCTCAACTTGGGGATTCACTCGACAACTTGATCCATTTTCTCTTTATTTATTAACGACTAGATATGTCGCGCGCGTTAGCAGCAAGAAACAAAATAATTTGAATCAAAGACAGAGGAAAAATTGTATAATCAGCATTGTAAAATCGTGATCGTCCTTAAGTTTGAACTATCCTCAGATTGAGTACTCTCTTCTACCTAAGGAGAAGGCAAACAGGAAAGCAGTGAGACCAGTAAGCGTCCATCTGTTCCCAGGCGCGACTTACCAGCGTAAGTAAGGCTTGCGCTGACTTTTCCTTCAGCACGGACGCAATCTCGTCGGTATAATGAGTCTCGTCCACGTCGTATCGTTTCTTGAAGTCGTCCAGAGTATGCAGCTTGCCCTGCCAAATCGCGTACTCGGGTGGTAACCTCGGCACGAAGAGGATCGAGGCACCGGTGTTCACGTCGATAGCGCCGTAACAGCCTGGCTCCTCCACGCCGAAGCACCATTGAAAGAACGACTCCTGATAAAGAGAACAAATAAAGCTATATACGAGCTGCGAAAGAGTACGGAAGTCGCAATAGCAATGCTGAATAATAGATGAACTTCGGAAGAAGAACGTCGCGTAATAATAGCGGCGCAATATCATCTCTTTAAATAACTAACTCTAGAAATAGTCTATAACAGCATGACAGTGTATATTACTATCTAATGTACAAATACTTTCAACCGTACACAAATGTCACAAATAGAAAATTATAAAACATAAATAAAAAGCCCGTAAAGATACCAATGGAATAATGAAGAATGAAAAAGATACGTATACGATAAATGTTTTTCTTTTATTGCAAAATCGATAACCGCTTGCGTAATCGAGGTGAAGAACAGTGATCGACGAGACGGGGAACGTTTACAGCAGCAATATTTACGATTATTTCCACGCGTTCCCGTTCTTGGGTTCTTTTCTCGAAATCGAATGTCGCGGTACTTATTCCTCCTCGACTTCTCCCTCGTGCAAATAGGTCATCACGCGATATTACGTGAGAAATCGATGCTGCCTCGAACGGCGCACGCCGAGTATTCCCGTACTGTGTTTGAGAAGATACATTGATATCGCCAGGGCCACGTCATCGAGTCGATGCCCAGGTACCAGTCGTCGTCGAGTTCCGATCGTCAACGAGATTTTTCTCAACTTCGAATAAACGACGTTTCACAATTGTGCGAAGCGACGTCCTAGAGCGTCAGTCTCCTTTAAGGATACGGATCGCCGACTACGACGAACGGAATTTCTCTTTGCTTTCAATAGTCGAGTCTTTTGTGTTTCTATCTTCTTTTCTTGTCTTGAACGCGATAAAAATACTACAGCAGATTCTCCGCGGCGATCTCACGCCCGGTCGGGTCTTGAATTCCCTCGGAGGCTTCGAAAAAGCTTGTACAGGAAACAGGATCACGCGAGTGTGTCCGCGCCGGCTTCCCCTTCGCCTGTGATGGCCGAAGCGGAAATGCCGTTCTTAGTTTCCACTGTTCAGTGCCGTTTTTATCAGTCGAACCGCCGAGGTCGCATCGCTCAAAGGCGTCTTAAAAGATCTTCCCACCTTTTTGTATTAAAATTCTGAATCCTTCTGGGATATATACAGGTCAAAACATTTTTTGGACTCAACGATAATAAAACGATTAAAATTACTGCAGATTAAAAAAAAAGAAAACAAAAAAATAAACAACGTTATAACCTGCGGTCGACACCAACTAAAAATAACATAATTAATGTTATTAATTAATGTTATTTCACACTCAATAACAATGTAATTTATGTAACACCGCGTTCAACAATATAAATATAGCATCGTATGTATTATATTACATTTATATAATTCTTAAGTGTAATTATAACATTGATGTTAGTTTGTGTTGGCTGGATATATTCTAGAATCATTAAAATAATACATCTCCTTTTCATTTTGATTAATCCTTTGTGACTCATATTTATACAAGCTGGCTGAGTCTACGTTGGTTTCAATCAATTCGTTGATAAAGATAATATTTTAGTCCTACTTTGAAGAATATATGAGAAAAGTATGGATAGATGAGTGAAGTAGGAACAGGTAGGAACAATGTAAACCAAGTCCCATTCTTGGCTTTGTAAATGTGTGCTGAAGAGAATAAAATTCTTCTTCTTCTTTTATTATTACTTTAGACCTGAATGGCATTTTTACTTATAAATAAGTTTTCTCTGAAATTTCACACACAATCAGTATTAGACTGTTGAAAATACGAAATAATCGAGGACTAAAAAGAAAGAAGTGTATACGGTCACATATGGGGAAGAAAAGAGAGAGAGAAAAAAAGAAATACGGCAGGTGCAGGTTGCGACGAGAACGGATCTACTGTATATACTTGATACAACAATATCGCATCTTTAGCGACATTGGCGGAGGCAGCATCGCCGCCGCCGTTGCCATCGTCGCCGTGGTGAGTTCCGAAAAATCCGGCAGATCGGAATTCCAAGGGTGAAGCGATGAGAAATGAGCCAAGCGAGCCCGTGCGAGTCGTAACGCGTTGCGCCTTGTTGTGTTTGGGTTCAAGAGCTGGGCCATCTCACTCTCTCCGTCTCCTGGTCGCTCTCAGACTCTCATTTCCGTCCGATCTCTTTCTCTCTCGAGAGAGACGAGGACGAAGATGAGGGAATAAGAGAATGAGAGAGCATCTTGAGAACGATCAGCCATCAGGTCAACGCGCTCTCGGCACAGCCAGCAGGTATTATCTTAAAGAAGTTCTGTGTATATAGATATATACAGCAGCACGACAGAGCGTGTATCTCGCAAACACACTGACAGGGATAATATCTATTACTTTGCCGCAGCTGTTTTATATAATAAAGCGTTAACGAATAATTTTTTATAAACTTTCTTCACGAATCTTTCTCGCACCTTGTATGAAATATTCCTAAAAATCAAAATAATTTTCTTTTTCTTTTTTCAAAGTGTAAGTATAATTTTTAAAAATTATACTATTTTATTAATTTATCGAATTATTATTATAGAACTATTATCGCTGATTCGCGAAGAATAGCGCATGTACTAAGCGGACAGCCAAGAACACATTGAGAATACGACGACGGCAGATTAATGCACAGCTGCATTAAGAAAGAATCCGACGACGAAAGGGTTTCGTATTGATCGCAACGTCATGCAACAATAGCGCCGTAATATCGAATTCAGCACGAGTACGTCGTTTTAACTGTCGAGTGAGCGGAGCGAGCGCTGCGCACAAAGAAACGAGTAGTGCACGCTATTCGCCAAATTAGAAACTGGAACACCACCTTGATTGCATGCATGCGGGATGCTCCGCAGAAGCACCGGATGTACCAATCGTGAATCCAACAAATTTCCCATCGACTCTTTTCTCCAGAAATTGTCTGCTGTTATCCTATTTTTAATCTTTGTCGTTAAATATTCCTAAAATAAGAACATAAATTATATTAATATCGATTTCTTAGCTCGAAATTGCAAATAATAAAATTAAAAGATCAAAACAGGAGCAATTGATTAGATCTAAGCTTAAAACTAGTTTATTAAAGCATCAAGAAAAGATTAAAACTGGTTATTAATATATAATGCATGAAACGACTGATACTAAGTCTTCTACGTTCTATATATTGTATATTAATGAATAACTAGTTTTAATCTTCTCTTGACGTTTTCATAAACTAGTTTTAAGCCCAGATCTATTCAAATGCTCGTGTTTTGACCTTTCTACCAATTTTATCATAAATTATATTTCTCCATTAAGACCGCTAACTTCTTCTAATACTTAGAAGTGAATGGATGAAGATATACAATTCTCTCTAAGCTCATAAACTCGGCGCAAACGTCGCTTGAGAGGATTAACAATGACGCAAGCGTAGCACAAATTCGAGCTGCTCTGGAACATCTCGAGATAATGTTCACGCTACAAAGACCATAGCGCATTAAAAAAAAGACGTAACCAGCAGAAGTGAAATAGGAATCTTCCAGTCGTGATCGAGTCCTCTTCTTGTGAATTTATTTCGCTCAAGTTCCATTTTTTTTTGCGAGTCAACCACAAAGATATCCTCTTCGTTGCGTTTATAATTTCTATTTTTTCTCCGTCGTATGAAAATTTACCGTACGAATTTACCGTAAAGCAGAATGATCTTGTAGGCGAGCAGTAATTTGGGTCGAATTGTGTAGCCATGTTTAATGCACTGAATGCAGATAATGATTATCAATCCGTGATAAAATACTGAACATCCATCAGATTAGAACCGAAAAACGTAGTTACATACTTAACTAATTGACGTTTTTACATAACTAATACCTCATGAATTTCATGTTAGTTTATGAATTAAAGAATAAGTTATATATGCAAAATGATGAAAAATATTGGAAATATTATTTTTAGACGTTAACAATAGCCGTAACCTAAACGAACAAATTCTGAGCAATGTAAGCAGTTAGTACTTATAAGCACACAAAGATCGCTCGCTGAGCGTCGAGTACAATCGGCTCGAGTTCTTCACATATATTTCACATGGGAACGCAGTCAGAATATATTTTAACATATGCACCTGGCACGCTCAGCAAAAATTTTTTCGCGCTTATATTCTCTCATTAAATAAAACGAGTTTTTAAATGTGAAATGAAGAAAGATGTGAAATGTAAATAAAAGATGAAAATATCGCTCATTTGCTATAACAAAAAATTAGTTAATATATTTTAATTCATTAAAATTTTATAATTTTAATTTTTGAAATGCAATTTTGATCAATGTAAAAATTGATTGTAAATGAAAAAAAAAGTATATTTAAAAAAAATTTTTTTCACTTTTCTTTATCTTCTTTTTTTTATAAAACAATTTATTTTATAAACAATTAAAAAATAACAATTTTTTAATTGTGTTGATGTTGTAGTTAATTGTAGTAAATAAGAGATATATGCAAATAAATAGAAGATGTGTGTGTGTGTGTGTGTGTGTGTGTGTGTGTGTGTGTGTGTGTGTGTGTGTGTGTGTGTGTGTGTGTGTGTGTGTGTGTGTGTGTGTGTGTGTGTGTGTGTGTGTGGTGTACGTAGTCGTAGTTAGTAGTTAACGTTAAGTAACGTTAACGTTACGTAACGTAACGACGTAAAGTAACGTAACGTAAACGTAAACGTTTACGTTACGT
>NW_012130079.1:2644672-2652988 GCF_000143395.1 Atta cephalotes | reverse complement strand
TTTAGTTAAGTTAGTTAGTTAGTTAGTTAGTTAGTTTAAGTTAAGTTAAAGTAAGTAAGTAAGTATAGTATAATAAACTAAGTAAGTAAGTAGTAGTGTGTGTGTGTGTGTGTGTGTGTGTGTGTGTGTGTGTGTGTGTGTGTGTGTGTGTGTGTGTGTGTGTGTGTGTGTGTGTGTGTGTGTGTGTGCGTGTGCGTGTGCGTGCGTGCGTGCGTTTAAGTAGTTAAATAAGTTTTTAGCGTAGCCAAGAAATAGACGAAACAAAATTTTACTTTGCCGCAGTGAAAAATTCACGGTCAATCGCTAAACAAAGCGCGGCTTTGGAGCACGGACGGATGAACGGAGTGGCCGGTATGTTTTTGTAGAGAGTGCAGTCCGAACGGTACCTCAGTTCTAGTAAAGCGGGTTTTAAAGGCAATCTGCCAGAGCATTCGTCTGCACGCCAAGAGCGTGTCTCAACCGGATCATCGCGTCGATTTTCAGTTCGTACTTTGATGAGAACGTGTTTTCGGCGATGTAAATGCAGTGGAACTCTATATACTAGAATAGTCCAGTGGAGGGGTTAATTATTCATGCGAGGCGAGAGTTCATAAACTTCCAAACAGAGCTCTTGATAGAAATCTCCCTACCATTCTGCTGCATTGTTATCGCCATGTATTGTTACCACGGAAATTAAATTAATCTTAGAAAATGTGAGAGTTCAGAGGAAGAAACACAGGTCGTTGCATTATACAATAAATAAAGCAAAATAGAATATCATATTGAAGGATAAAATCGTAAACTCTTAGAAACATGCACACTCTTACTTTATAAGATTTCCACGATATTTGTCATGTGATAAAACACGTCAGATAATAATATTTGGTTTTCGCATCTCGTAAAGCCTGATACCAGTCAGACTGTATCGAGTGAGAGCCAAAAAAATTTTATTACAATGAATTACAAACAAGTTAGCGCAAGGCAACGTAAACACTTTTTTCTTAGTGTTTAATTACTTTTTTATCGTTTGTTTTTTTCTTCATGTTATTTTTCAATATGGAATAGATATTTTAATAATAAAAAGCACAAAAGTTTTCCTTTGTTATAATTATTCGAATGTCAATGTATTTTCGCGCAAAGTTTGAACATGTTAACTAATTTCAGCATATTATAAGTGTGTACATTCATCATGCCAATCTTATCGATGACTAATTAGCCAACATACGTTTCGTATCAGTCGTCGCAGTCATGTAGTGATAAAAAAATTCGAGTTCGGCGAATTCAATTCGCAACTGTATTCCTTCGCGCGGTTTTACAATCTCTTTGGCGAAATAAATCTAATTAACTTTCTCACACCGATGGCAACTACTATTAAATATCTTGCAGCGAAGTTCAATTGTCTTTACGGTCGTTACTCCGGCAGAGACGTGCGATAAATAGTCGTAAAAGTCGGACCACGTAATTGCGGTTAAATCTTCGGAATTCCTCCATCAGTCACGATCTTGGACTTTTACACGGTGTTTCTGAGAGATCAGGCAAGGAAAAGCGGTCTTTTCTTTTTTTATCGTAGTTCATTATTCTTTTACAGATAAATTTTTTAATAAAAAAAATTTCTTTCGATACTATCTTAACTTCGAAATTTAAAATCTGTATGTGAATGCAAAATTAAAATTCAAAATTGTACTCTCTTCGTAAAATAGAAAAAAATTTTTTCGCGCGTCTTGTCCGAAAAATTTGGATCTTGCACATGTTGGCGTTTTAAAATACCCAAATCAATTACAATTCCATCAATCTAACAAAGAGCATACTATAATAGCATGTAAGTACGCACCTGTCTGAAAGGCCACTGTATGTCCGTGTCGTTAAAGGGAACTTCCACACCACCTTGAAGAACGATGAAAGTGCCTGGGATCCAGCGGGTTTCATTCGGTTTTGCTTTGAGATGTGAGACGAGTCGTTGGCGATTATCCCAAAAAAGGGACATGGGCACTTTTAAGGTCTCACTTCTCCGCCAAAAGTGAGGGTTTCTGTTGCATCTAAAATTATGACTCTTGAATTAGTAAAATATTATCGAAAACCGATTGCATCTAATCAATTACATTAATAAGAAATAAAAATGTTCCAATTTCGTTTCAATTGAAGCTTTAACGCTACCCTAAATTCCAAGTTATTACTGAAAGTCATAAATAAAAATAAGGCACTGAATAGAATCTGATTCTGACGTTACGATACACTGTTCGCAAATAATTACTTTGCTTCCGATAATATCACTAAAACTTTCTAAAAAGAAAGTAGCCACACGTTTATTGCTTCACCCATTTAGTTCATCAATGCCTCTATTTTTACGGCCTTAGAACAGTAATATTTAAGTGACTCATAAGAGTTACATCATGAAAATGATAAAGCATCATCGTGTTCATAAGAAGGTCTTAGATAAAAAATTTCAAAGCGAGAATACAAAACAATTGAGGCATATAAAACAATAGAATTGACACACACAGTGCTTTACGTACAATTGAATTAATCCTGATGTTGTGCACGTCTTGAGATTTTTCTTGCGCCAATTTGTCGCGGCTTCGATTTGAATAAATTTCGAACAAAGATGATTCAACGTGCGAGAAGATGAAAAAACGCGTAAAACAAAACGGCCAGCGACTGCACTATTTTTAATTAGCATATTCGTTTAAAAACAACTTCAATAGATAGAATCTAAAACGTTATTTATCAGATGGAATTTTTTGAAAGAATATTACTTGTTTTTATTTTTTTTTAATTTTAATAATTATTTTTATATCATGAAGAATTTTTCCAAGAAAAAGATATATCTGAGGATTTTTCCAAGAAAAAGTTATATCACTATTACTGAATGAGGATCGCGTTTCAGTGATGAAAGAACGAAGGCTCTTCGTGACGTCTGTAATAAGATCACGCGTTGTAAGACAACATGCTCGATATTTGGCGTCTAGTAATTACACAGTATGAGCATAAATAGAACACTTGAGACGCGACGTGTATCTTACAAAGGAGCGCGCGCGCGCGCGCGCGCGCGCGCGAGAGAGAGAGAGAGAGAGAGGTGGTTTCGTGCGACCTCGCGTATACGTATTCGGTTCGTATTTTAAGCCGTGTCATTGGACGACTCGCGTCTCTTGACTGACACAATTCTTGTTCTACTATATATTCTCTCGAGACGAAACGCGTGACGGCGAGCACAGGAAACTTAGAGCGTGCTAACGAGATACACGCGCGGTAACACCGGACGCTATACTTAACTCTCTACAACCCCATGGTAGTCGCTGTCGTGCGCACGTTTAAGCTTCCCTAAATTCCGCACGTACACTAATTTAGCCGCACAGCATCGCGTGCATCACTTTTAATGTCTACCCGAAAATTATATTTAACCTGGCAGTGACGACCGAAGAACGAAAGAGAGAAAAACAGAGAGAGCGAAGGAGGAAAAGTCATGCGTGTGAACGCAATTATAGATGCGTTTATAATTCAATGGTATAATATTGGTTTTTCTTGACGCGAATGACGTTGTATGTAAACAAGAGACGTACATTTGTAAATTGCTTAATTATCTCTATTAAGAATTTTAATAACGTCGGATATAGATGAAGATAAATAGATACAGCGTTTATTAATTAGCACTCTAGATATAAAAGAATGACTAACTAAAAAAAAAAATAAATAAAAATAATAACGAAATAATAATAATACAAAATAAGAACAAAAATACAAAAATGAAAACAGCAAAGACAAAAATTATAAATAAGCTAGGGAGAAATAATTTATTGATATCACATAAAATAATAAAATAATAAAATGAAATTGTACAGTTCATTCACAATAAAATAATAAAAATAAAAATAATAATAATGTGTTAATGATAATGATAATTATGAAATAACAATAGAACGGAAAGAGAAAGAGAGAAAAAATAATTATATATATTAAGTGCTCTGGAATATTCTCTTCTCAAGTGCTGAAAACAAAAAGAGAAAGAATTATTATTTGACATTGGACAATACGTTCTGGTCGCGAAAGAAGTGAAAACATCGCGGATCAGATGTGCAATCAATGTCTTCTATTAGCTTCACGCTGTCAACTTTCCTTAAGTTTACGCAAATGCACATTGCCGTAAAAATAAACCCAACACAAAAAAAATAAGCCCGCGTGAAAAAAATTCCACGAGTAAAGCATTCCAGACGCAACAATCGCAAGTCCATAATTGTATTAATTATTAATTTCCATCTGATGGACTGCATAAATGAAATCCGCATCACAATATCGAGCAAAATGCGTTCGATATGAATTTCTTACATAGTATATAAAATAAACACAAGTAAAAAAAATTACACATCAGCTGAATAAGCAGCGCGATGACGATCCATTTCATGAATTATTATTTTCCGAAATGTAACGTCTTAAAACGTATGTAAGATAACGTTACGTCATCTTTCCCAATAAAAGGGAAAAATTGACTTTAGTTATCTAATCACAGTGAGCAAAAAGATTACGTCGTTTTCCTTGACGATGCTTTTTTTTTAGCCATGTTATAATCGTGTATATTCTTATCATGCGACGTGTAAACAGACAAATAACATCATTATTTATCGACAAAAAAGACAAAACGTGCCAGCTTAATGTTATATAAAAATGTCAGTACTTAAAAAAAAACACGGTAAAAACGTATGGTGTGGCTCAAAATTTAGGGGCTCGCAAACAATGATAAAGACTCGTCGTTTTGTTTGCTGTAAATGTGATACGACGTACATAATATCACATGACCGCAGCTGCGAAAAGAAAAAGTTAGATAGTACCTTGAACCTCGTTCTACTCCAGTTACGTCATCGAGAAACAGACTGGAGCAAAAGCAGCAGGTTTTCTGTTTCGAAATTTTGGAGCACCGGCAGATATTTAATAATGTACACTGCTAAATTTATAATGTTAAATTATACCCAATTCTAATTTTTATCATCTCTATAGGTCGCCATTGCTAAAATTAACTAACTATAATAATTTAATTCAAGAAAATGTACCGATTCAATGTTTTGATTCAAATTATAAATATATAAATATTTTGGCTCATTTAATTTATTATTTACTAAATAATCAAATTATAATATAATAATATGGACAATGTTTACGTTGAAATTAATTACAAAAATGAATTGATTTACATTTTGATACTCATGGAAGTTAAAATTATTATTTAATTCAAAATTAAATATTTAACTCAAATGTTACCATTGTTTCTTTGATATCTAATAGTAGTGTATTTATTTTACATTTTTTACAAGCAAATGCAATTTCTCTAAGCATTGAGTTACATTGGGATTCATGTTTTCATTCGTCATTTATTATCTTTATAATTTATAAAAGAAAAAAAACAGCACAAGTAACGTCGAACAAAAAATTTTCCAGTAATTTGAGAAAATAATTCGATTGAAACTTTGACTCCGCTTTGGAAGCGAAACACGGTGAGTTGTTTGAATCGGCGGCCGATCTATAAATAATTCGCAGAAAAGTTAAACGCTGATTTCGCGGAAACCGTTATGTAAAGAATGCAAAAAGAGAACTGTATGTATTTTTAAGAGAAGTCGCGGGTTCTTCCACCGTCGCTCGTGCGAAACGGCCAGCCACGTGCTTAGCATAATTACGGACAATGCAAACATAAACAACGCGTCATTAAAGTCCGCATGCAAAGTCGGGCAACCTAGAAACCTTCTTAAGCGGACGTGTTTTCTACGAGGAACTTCGTTCTCCGCGAAATAAAGACACGTCACGTCCGTCAACAAATGTAGCTAGCCGTATGTAGTACAAGTACGCTCGTCAATTTATATTTTTCTTATGAAAATGGAACGTGTAATAAACAAAAATATAATTAAGGATTGCTCTGTAGCTGTTTTCTAATATCACTGCTGTAAGGGAAGAATCGATCAACATGAGAAGACCTTCAATTATTCTGACCTACTACATGCAATGTTGTTAGCCGCGAGGCTAACTCTTTGTAGTAAGTCCATCAGCCCAACCCATTCGTTACATCTCGTGCGAATACTGTTATCAAACAGTCCAAGGGTCAACGCGAATCTAACGGAGCGCGGATGTAGCTAACCGCACGCATAACCTCAAAATCCGGCCAGGTCAAAGGAATCAGGGAGGGAAAGCGAGTTTAACTCGCGGACAAATTGGAAAGAGAGCCAAGTCGTGGACGAACTCGCAATTCACGATTTCGCAATTCGATCCGCGACCTATTCGCTCGAGTATTCCATCGACCACTGGTGTTGGGAAATCGTCGTAAACGTTCGCTCACGCAGCTTGAGACTGACGTGATTTCGAAAGGAGTTCGATTCTCCATATCATAAACACGAGAAAAGAAGGTTGCCTTCCAGCAAGAAACAGACGACACAGTGTAACACAGTGCATCATCACATCTTTATTGTTTACCAATGTTAAATAAAGATAAAATGATCATCGTTACACTGTTCACAGTCTCTCGCTGGAAAACTGGAGATTACTCCGATTCGTCGCAAGTAACGTTCTCGGAGGATCGATTCTTGACAAGATGAACTCTCGCCAAAGACTTCGCGAGTCTAAATATTCCCGAATGAAAATACTCGCACGCAATTAAACCCACTTGTGTGAAGGGCAATGACACAACGAAAACACATGAATCATGATGTGTATGTACGTACGAATCCGCGCGACTGCATTCCGCCGCCATGTTGCTCGCTTGTAGATGTTTGTTGCGTGCGCGTCGCTGGCTGTCGTCGAGATCTGGGTAGTCGATGACTACTCGTAAGCGCGGCTATTGGAATCGACGGGAGCGATCCAGGTGGTCACTGCACTGGGCTACCCTGTTTCCAGTTTCTTTATACGCATCACGGATTGCACGTATCGGTTTCGTTATCGCGCCCGACGACACAACGATGCGCACAGCTGACAGCTCGGTCATGTGGTCGCCGAACACGTGGTAGCCGAAGAACACGACGCCAGCCGAAGAGGGTCGATCGCGCCCGAACGTGGCGCGGTCGGCGATGACGTGTTTGATGCATGCTTACCGACAAAACACCGATCCAATAAAATGTTATTTATACCAATTTTACCAAAATATTATAGATTACAAATAGGCTACATTACAGATGTGGTCAAAATAAATGCTATAAATGTTTTTACATTTAATTGATCAATTATAGAAGAAAAAATTTTATGAACTGCCTAACTAAAGAATGCTTCAATGCATTTGTAATGATACGTTGATCATATTCTATGAGAAATACCTGTTCTTTTTAAGTTAAATTTCTTGGATCTTTTCTCCTTTTTTTTGTATGTTGGAGAAAAAAAGAGAAAAAATAAACTGAAAAGAACAGCGAAAAAGAAAAGAATTAATTTTTCTTCTTAAAGTATACTTGATTTGAAGTAAACAATAATTGAAAGCAATAAATAAATAAAAGAATGAGTCCTTCTTGCAGAACTCGCAATTAATGTTCAGAGAGACTGACATTGTAAAAAAAAATACAAATTAAATAAATAAATACATTTATGTTGGAAGTAAAACTGAAATATGATAACATAATGTAAGAAATCTAGGAGAGTACATTGTACAGTTCTAGTCTATCTTATGATAAAAGTAGGTTTAGAATACAGTAATAATCAATGTAAGTAGAATATAGAAGAAAATGATATGGATAGATGTGTGCGGGTTAAGTTTATTTTTATTAAATCTTCTTGGCAATATAAACTGAAGTAAATAAATATTCTAATTCGTTTTTTTATTACATTTATGTTACATTTGCATAACAATTACATAATCCAAAAATAGTCATTTTTAAGTTGTTTACAGAAAAGATACATCCCCTAATTGGCAAGCTGATATTGATTTGTCGTCATTTTGACGTCAAGATGATAACAAATAACGTCAAATAACTTATCTTGAAGTGTTTCTATTCTTTTTTTGTAAACAACTTAAGAATATCAATTTTTGAGTTAGGTCATATATAGTAAAAACTTTAGAATACACTTTAAGAGAACATATTTTTATTCCTTCACAATTCATTATTACATGCGAACTGCATTTCAAAAATAATATTATAATACAAAATTTTGATTTCAAACCATTTAAACTCATTTTCTGGAAAACTTATTTGTTTTTTTAATTATGCGTAGAAAATAAATGATATTGATATATATATATATATATATATATATATATATACATATATTTTATGTATACTTTATTTATTTTTATTTTATTTATTTCTTACTAAATAAAAGTAAGTGTACTATACTATATATGTGTGTACTAAGTAAGTTAAGTTTACGTTCGTTCACCTAAAT
>NW_012130079.1:2640847-2644508 GCF_000143395.1 Atta cephalotes | reverse complement strand
TATATATATATATATATATATATATATATATATATTTTTATTGTATATTTATTATTTTTTTATTTTAATTTTAGTTTTACTTTACTATTAAATTAGTAATTATTAGTTTGTTTGTTTGTTTATTATTATTATTATTATTATTATTATTATTATTATTATTATTATTATTATTATTATTATTATACATACGTAGTTCTGTATATTTTACAGGGAAAATTTTTTATAATTAAATACCCGTGAGTTCGAAAATTAAAATATTAAAATATTTTTGTATTTCTGTTCATTTAATCAATGTTCATATATTGTGACATCTATTCGACGCAATCACCGGAAGCATCTTAACGAGTGTATGCTCGTTCATCTTCTTTCTTTTTATCTTTCCTGTCCAACTAGGTCGCATCGCGTTCGCTATCTTACGCCGAAATCTGTGTCAACACACAGACAAGGCCGATATCTGTTATTAGACGAATTGTTGACTTATGGCCCCGCCGATTTGAGAAATCAAATCACTAAGATTATCGACCTCGTTCGCTCTACAATCTCGATACAGTAAAAAAAAAAAAATAATGTGAACCAACAAAGTTTCGAAGATAAGAGAATCTTCAAGTACATCTCCACAATTGACGAAAACATTACGCGTTATTAATAATACCACGGTAATAAGTACGATCATTTATCGCGTTATCGCATGCATTTCGGGATGACGGATGATGTAATGCCAACACGGCGTTTCTCGTACGAAACGACCGAAAGGATTGGATCGAAAGGCGAATGGAAACTCGCAATCGATGATTCACTACTAGTCTGATTCACGTGTACCACGTACTCTTGCCGAACGTTTCCGGCTGTCCCGGTTTCTCTCTCTTCATCAAATTATATCGAAATCCGAAAACATCTTGAAATACGTATTTATTTCTCATCGTACTGTTTTTTTATTTAAGAACGTGTATCACCGAGCAAAAACTATGACGCGATGCCGTCTCGCGTCCGCATTTATAGCGCAAGGTTTTCTTTCGAACTCTAGCCGATGTAGGATCCTATTCTCAGTTTACTAACGACAAGCTCGAAGGCCTTGCCCGAAGGTTACCCGAGCGTTACACGTATCTCTATTATATAAAGCGCTATTTGCCAATACGAAACGTGATAAAAAGTTACCGTCGGCGGCAAAATTAATTAAATAGATTGATGTAGAATGGAAGATTTATCATCCCACTTCAAAGTGAGAAAAAACGATAAATGAAGATTTTGTATATTGATTACCCGAGCATTGCGTGTCAATTATATTGTTATTTTTATCAATCGCTGGAAAGCCTCAATATAGCAAGAAATCAATCCCTTCCAGCCCAATTAAATTCTTTATCAGAGTCCTGGAGGTGTTTACGCGTTTTATGAGATAGATAATTAAATTACGTATTTATAAAGTGAGAAAGTTAACATGAATAATACATTGGAAAATTTGTGTCGAATATAATACATTTCACGTGTCCCAAACGGTCCATTCAAACTCCGGTATTCATTTAACATAAGATGAATATATTAGAAAACAACATAGATACCGTGTAAAAAAAATTATCACAAAAAAAATGCTAACACAGTTTGCAAATACGCAACGGAAGTATATATTTCTTTTAATGTTATTATAATTAACATTTATATGTTAAATTAACATACCTATTTCATTCATTCATTCTAGAATTTGCATTTTAAAATACATTATTTTTGTTACTTGTTTATTTACTCATTAAAAAATCATGTTGATATGATTAGAAAAGTTGAATATCAATTTAACTCAAAATCTTTAATTAATATAATCACATTATGTTAAATTAATAAAAAAAAAAATTCAACACAAACTTCCGTTTCCAAACACAACGAAAACTTCCGTTTCCAAACAAATTATACACTGAGAAAAGAAATAGCTTGATACCAAAAAATAAACTATTACGACTCATCGAATAATTTTATTATGTTAAGTAAAATTTTTTTGTATGAAATTCTTTCATCAGAAAAGATGATAGAAACGAAACTCGGGACAAAAAACGATTCTGCATAAAGGACCGGAAAATCATCATATGTACTTAATGGATTTAAGTACACGTGCCGTCTCATACAAGTTTCTACATATATATATATATATTAATGCAAAATTAACATCTGTGTCACGCGCGCGCATATGACGCCAGATGGTGGACAAACGCATAATATAAACGGACATGGAAACGTTCCTGAATTGGGTCAGGCTGCATCAAGTTTTCCGTCGTTTATTTTCATGTCGACCAGTAACACACGCGTACCCATTGATTACTTCGGTTACGCGATACCCGGCGGCAAATGCGATTACATTTGGGAAAGTTCTAATTGCATAAGTGGTAAGAAAACGCACGGTATCCACGTAATGAGACGAGGTCGTTGCGACAGGTCGCCCGCTGACGAAAACTGATCACTTCGTTAGGTAAGATTTTGTAATTCCGTCCACTGTTTAATTCACAGTGTAAAAAATTATATCTATAATTTCAATTATTTTTAATCACTTCTTATAGAAATCGTTGCCATTTTGACTAAAACAATGGAATTGAACAATTTAACTCGAGAAAATGTATTAAATTTGAATAAAATTTAGTTCATTGTTTACTAAATATACTACATACATACCTTATTTATTAAGTGTCTACGTTGACATAAATGTTTATTTCGAAATTAATCACAAAGATGGATTGATTTACATTTTGACACACAAAAAGAAATTAAAAGTAACAAAATATATATTATTTAACTCCTAACAGAGATTGGATCACTGAGTGCTCCTTTGACATTTAAAAACGTCAAATAGTATTTTAGCGCAAAGTAACGTAAAATTTCAAACACGAAGCTGACATTACGGTTTTATCGGTCCGATTTATTTTCACACGTTGCTGCAAATATCGAGAAATGTCGCTAGTCATTCGATCAAAGTCTTTTGACGACGAACGAACGGTGACTCGCGAAAAGCAGCCGACTTCTAACAAGCTCTGCTTTCGAGCGCGTCTCACGATGACATTTGACTTTTTGTCGAGGTCAAGTTTGCTCGTTAATCCCTTCGACTTTTAGCGTTATGGCAAAATATTACCTGCAATATATATATAATGAGTACAATAAGTATATTATCGTACAGAGAAAACATTTATTTAAAAAACTTTATTTTTAAAAAGATGAAGAATTGATGTCGAATCGATATAAATACAATGATTTCAACATCAATTCGACGTTTAATTGACGATTCATTTCTTGTTGGATAATTAATCATTTATTCATAAAGAATAAAATAGACTGTATATTTCTTAAAATTATATATACCAAAAAGATGTGTATTAATACAAAATACATCAAATAACTGAAAATTAAAAATTCTATTGTTTGAATGCTTAAAAATCTTCATATAAATGAAAAATTTAGCTTATAAATCATAATCAAGAATACATGCGAAGTTCATTTGTTTATATGAGAACAGAATGTATTCATTGTATAAAATTGCTAATTAATGTTTATTTTCTACAAATAAGATTCTTTTTATAACAACTTTCCTTGTACGAATACTTTTTGCTCTCACTGTATATATATATATATATATATATATATTGACAAAGTAGGAGTATAGTAAAATTATACAAAGACAACAAGAAAA
>NW_012130079.1:2631827-2637379 GCF_000143395.1 Atta cephalotes | reverse complement strand
ACACACACACACACACACACACACACACACACACACACACACAAACACACACACGCACACACACACACACACACACGTTTAATATATTTAGCGAAAGCGAAAAAGAGAATTGTAGGAATGAAATCAAATCTATACGGTATATACACATCTGCATCGAAACTTTGAACTTTATTTTTCATAATTAAGATTTGCCAGGTATGCGAGCCCGGCGATCACAACGAGATATAGTTTCCATAATGCACGATTCTTTTAATGACGAACTTAGAAAAGAAGGATTGCGCTCACTCGTAGAAAGAAAAAAAAAAGAGAGGAAAAAGAGAACGAAATGACTAACGTAACTCTCCCACGCACGCTCTCGCTCGTACTCACGCACTCTCGCACGCACACATGCATCTTTGTCCGGAACTATGGAATCCTGACGCAATTCGTTCGTTCCGCTCGCAATAGGTACGCGCGGTGTTGTACTAATTGCTAGCTTATCTAATTAGTCGGATAAGGCGGCACACCGTTGTTTGAGAGCGACGCGAAGCCACGAAACGATCCTCGTTTCTTCGCCTCCGGTGTCGCGCTACATACAAGTGTGTCGTTTTATTGCGTCATTCGTATGTGCCGCGACCGCGTTTCACGCCAACAACGTCTACAATAAAATCCCGGACGCTGCAGCTGTGACGTCACTCGCGCGCTCCCGGGAATAATCGAGAGCTCCTTTGAATTGATTGCGAGGTTTCGGAATAGAACGTCGAGCGACGAAAAATTAATAATCAGCTGCAATAGCAACAGCGAGGAATAATAATCCTCTTTAATCATTCTCAACAAATGACGTCACAGCTAGGAATTTTCATATTACACTAAGAGAAAAATGTATTAAATTTTAGTAAATATTTGTTCGAATAGCGCCAGTTGAAAATATTTACTAAATATAAACATATATTTAATATGAGAATTACTGATTTGATTTATTATTTTTTATTTAACAAATATTTATTTTCTGTAAATAAATGTTATATTATTCAATTATTTATTAAAATTTAGTACATTTTCCTCTCGATATACGGATGGATTTCTCTCTCTCATATCTCCACCTTCGCGAAATAAATCACGCGACAATGGAACACCATCTCGTGCAACGCACGCATACAGGCGAGCATGTACGTGCGAATACAATGTATGTAACATCAACAGCGTGTCTCTCCTCTAGCGATCGATAGCGATAAGTATAAGCTATGCACTAAAACATGCACAGAGAAAGGGATATAAAGTTAAACGTTATCTACTATTATATAGATCCACGCGGTCCTTGTTTCCTCTCTCGTCCGTTTTTTTTCCTTTTTTTTAATTTTCTCCCGGGGATTCCCCGCAAAGTGGACATCACTTAAATCTTTGACATTTTCGCGTCTCTTCGTTAATACTCCAGTGCGTTTACCCTAAACGATACAACGATCGAAATCCCGTAGAGATGTCTCTTTACCTCGTAAGTCTTTTAATTCCGCTAATGAATTTCAAAATCGATCTATCCTTAACATATAATTTCATAAATAGACATAGTTCCACCAGTTACGGAATTTACACAATGAATATCAGTTCGATTCTCACGATACAGCTTCGTCAACATAAACGTCTTTATGTAAAGCTCCAGTTCTTCTTGCTTATTTCCATTTTTCATCGAATCGAACGGACGACAGTATCTTTAGGATTAAGAACGCAGCTGTCGGGAACTAAACCGAGCTAAGCTATCAATGATCTCGCCTCGCATCAATCGACTGATCTGCTCGTTGCGCTCTTCATGAAAAAATAAATGAGATCATTGTGTCTCTCTCCTCCTCTCGTGACGATTGTTCTCCTAATACTTCCGCCATGCAAAAGCATCGATAATCGTTGATCGACCGCGAATACGCGATTTATATCCGTTTCATCAATGTAAATTAATCTCGATTTAATCTCGATTTAATCTTCATCTCTTTCTAGTTCTTAGAACCAGAAAAAGATGAAGAGTAGGTTGAACCAAGATAAAAATTTAATCTACATTGATGGAAACGGGAATTGCTTATTCGAAGTGGACTGTTAGGGTTGTCACAAATTCCTCATCCTCCATCTTCAGAAAAATCTGCAAATTTCCAGATTTTTCTAATCGTTTTCAATTTCCCTAACATTTTCCTGATTTCCAGTTTTGTGACAACCTTGACTGTGTAATCCTGGAGCAGGACTTGATTGTCCACGTCTAACAACTCGAAAAGTATCTTCGTTGATACTCACGTATTCTTCTCTCTTTCTCTTTCTCTCTACTTTCGCACATGCTCGGTTTTTATATCTTCATGCGAAGTCTGTGCTATTGCGCTAAAAAAAAACGTGCCGAATCTAAAAAATTTGTAAACCCTGTAAATTAATTCGTGACAATGTAGAGATCTTCCCATTTAACTCTCAGAGACTTTATTTTTGTTTGGAAAGTTACGACAGCAACGACCCGCCTTCGTCGCGCTCGGTGACTCCGGGTTTCTTTGCGGGTGGCATTCTGATTCTAACGGAAAGCTTCCATTTATAGAATGTCGACGGGAGGTTCTCGTGCGTCGCGTGAGATAACGATTCAACGTTGTAAATCGATAGACGAGCAAGATTCACAAGACTCGCCGTTTAACTCGTAGGTAACCAGTAGGTAAC
Source organism: Atta cephalotes (assembly GCF_000143395.1). Lineage (NCBI taxonomy): Eukaryota > Metazoa > Arthropoda > Insecta > Hymenoptera > Formicidae > Atta > Atta cephalotes. The sequence continues at coordinate 2,634,724 of NW_012130079.1, read as the reverse complement.
CAGCGGTAGAATCTTGAAGACAGACATTATTATGTTCCCAGCTTTGAGAATTAAAAAGTCTCCGCGATACCGTTCTTTGAATTCGAACGGCAAACTTATGTTTAATAATGCAGACTCGAACAAGTGGCTGTCATACAATAATTACAAACTAATTAACTATTGTGATACTCGTGTGTTTACGGTATCCCAGGCACGTTGCAAAGACCCTCTTTATTATGCCAAGCTACAGTCGTTATCTCTATAGGGATATTAAACTGTAAATCCTCCGGTGCCACTCGCAAACAAACTCTAATTACATAAAACAAATAATTTCACTATTAAACAATTGTACTAAAACTTTATTAGATCTTTTTTTCTCATTTAACGCTACAATCGAGTCAACAACAAGCTACTCGATATTAACATTACTCGGAATTAATTAACACAGACTTCTTATATAATTCGATCAAAATAATCCGCGCGAAATGACGAATGATGATTTGCTAAATTAACTCTTCAAATACCGTACGAACGTGTAATTAGTAATAGTTTTTTTCAAAACAACAAGGACATTAAAAAAAAATAGTCTCAGATGTCTTTTCATCAAACGAAGAAATAATAAATCTCTAACCAGCAGAGCTTTGTCAAATAAAAAATATATAAATATGTTATATCTATATTTTTAATCGTTACTATTCATTTAGTATTTGAAGTGTTAATCAAATTTCACGACAAATCAGTTGTATGATATAGATACTCCACATTGTGATAACGATATCTGTCGATATTTTAAAAACTACAAGATACCACATAAATATACCTACATATAGTATATATATACTAACAAAAAAATGTATTAAATTTTAATAAATATTTGAATAGTGCTAACTAAATATTTATTAAGTGTAAACATACACGTATATCTTCATTTCATACAAGAATTTGATACAAGAAGCATTTAAGTAGTATTTTTTATTGAGTAAATAATTATTTACTATAAAGTTTTAGTTAGTGCTATTTAAATAAATATTTATTAAAATTTAGTAAATTTTTTCAATATATATATATATTTACAATAAATACATAATTTACATATATATTTATTGTCCAATAGGTACTTCAAAATATATACAAAGAATTATCGACCTTGCACTATGATTATCGCCAATGATATTTTTCAACGGTTCGGAATATCGATAATCATCGTTAACACAATACAGAGCACCACAAAAAAGGAACATTGCGTATGGCTTCTGAACGGGCGAATGACGCACATTAGTAGCTATTTCTACTAACGTAGATTAACTTTAATCTCAGCTTGACTTACTTTTTATCTGCTTCTAGTTTCTAGAAATTATGCCCGTTTCTACCACATTGTAGATTAACTTCAATTTCAATTCAACTTACTTCTTCATCCTTTTCTAATTCCTAGAACTAAAAAAGGTTAGTTGAACCGAGATTAAAATTAAACTACATTAGCAGAAACGGGCATCAGAAAAAAAAAGATGAAAAATAGAAGCGAGATTATAGTAAATCTACATTGACAGAAACAGACATTAGTCACGTCGAGACGACGTTGAGTTTGCCAGCGGTATTTAATAAATGATCTCGAGATACCGACGCGATGTAGAACAGTACGGGAAAGGAACATCTCGCGTGCGCGTTTCGAAATGGTGGTGAAGTGAGTCGAGCGGGGCGCGGGCCGCGTTGGCGGCCATAAGTAAGTCTTCCACGTAGGTCCGTCCGCGAGCGTCGATACAGCGGCGAGGCGAAGCTATCGCGCAGCGCCGACGACGCAGCGTATTTACAAACACGGCCATGTAAGGCGAGTTCTCGCCTAATTGTGTTTACACACACGCACGCACACTTTCCCATCGCCGTCGTCCTGGGACTCCCACGCGGCCGAGCGAAGGAAACGCGTTTTCACAGGATACCCCTTTCTTCTATCATCTTCCTTCTTCAACGTGAATTCTTACCCACTTTCGAGACACTTTCCATTCCCGAATCACAAAAGAAGCGATCCTACCTAGAATCTCGTTTCTTCCAACAAAAGAAACTAAAGGATCAGGTCGAAAAAGACCGCAGGAGCGGTATTGTTCATGACGAGAACGTAGGAACGTCCGTAAAAGTTTTCCCCAAACGTCACCGTCGGACGGCTCACAGTTCCAGAGGGTCATACATCGACGGTAACGGCTCGTCCTCGGAATCGTAGAAGTATGGTTTCCTGCGGTATCCGCCACCGGACTGTCGCACATCATCCTCATCGTTCACCACGTCGTTCTCGTCCACTTCCGAACTCGAGAGCTCGTCGAGGTTCTCCTGCAGCCTCTTGACCGCCTCCTTGATAAGGCCGCCTTCGCGCAGTAGTTCCTGAAGTACCTCATACGGGTCATCGTCCACCCTCCTCTCGCTCCTCTTCAGATGATTGTGATAATGGTGGTGATGGTGATGATGATGATGATGAGCAGCAGTCACGTGATGTTGCTGCGATTGTTGTTGTTGCTGGCCGTTGGACCGCAGACCGCAAACCTCGCAGCCGGCGGCCGGATCCGCCCAGGAACGCGCCGGCACCCGGTACGGCGACGGCCGATTGTTCTTACAGCTGATGCTCGACTTGGCCTTCAGACTGGACAGCCGTAGGTTCTCCTTGATCTGCGACACCAGGAGGTCGACGTCGCGCGTCAGGAACGCGTCCGCCTGCGCCGCGCCGTCCGGCATCACGCCGATCAGATACGTCGTCTCCTCAGCGCTCGGCATCCTCGAGCTCTCCGCCTCACGCTCTCGATGTTGATGCGCGAAACACGCAACACCAACTACGACGTATAGTAAACAAATTGTACAACAGGGACTCGACGGTTTCTCTCAAAGCTATGTTTTTGTCCCCTCTCCTTCTAAGTGATTACTCTCTCTCTCTCTCT
>NW_012130079.1:2615831-2627585 GCF_000143395.1 Atta cephalotes | reverse complement strand
CACACACACACACACACACACACACACACACATATATATATATATATATATATATATATATATATATAGGTAATATTAATTATTCTACTATGAAATAATCGACGTAAATAAATTTAACATGAGTAGTAATTTTTACTCACTGTAATTTACTATCTTCAGGCACTTTTAAAATTCCACCATTATAGATATCCTGTACACATTGTAATATTGCCATGTAATAATCCTCTTGAACACTAGCATTAATCTCTTCTAATTTAGCATGGGTTAAGCTATATAAGAAATAAAAAAAATACAATTATATTACTTAATATATTTAAAAAGATAATTGCCTATTTACTTACTTTTTTTTACACATGTGTAATTCAAGCATTCTTTCATCCATCTGTTTGTCCCTACTATCATTTATTAGAGATCCGTAATCTGAATCCTCTTCTTGCTCTTCTTTGTTAACACTAGTTCCAAATTGCTTTTTTATATGAATACCTAGATAATGATTATAGAGTTCTATTTGTTTACTAAATAAATGGATAGGCATTTGTGACCATAACACTGCACTGCCTCGCTAAAAAAGAAAATAATAGATAAATATCATATCATATAACTATCATATAACTCGTAAAATTAGTTACAAAGTTTAAGATAATTACATTCTTAGCAGCATTGGCATACACATTTAAAAGATTCTCGATATCTTTTGAAAACTGACAAGTTTCTTTATCAAATTTTTTCAAAATGACACTGCAATCGTCATATGCCTTTTCTGTTTCAATCTGTTCTTTATTGAGCATAGTTTCTGCTTCTTCAATGTCATCATCTAGCTTATTCTTAACTTCTCTACAACAAAAATTATTTCTCTAAATTATTTAGCTATTTCATAAATACTTCAAAGGAGAAAAAACATAACTTTATAAAAGTTCTTACTTCAGAGTTTTTATACTATGTCTCAATGACTGAAGATACTTCTCATCTTCTCTGCAGCTTTCCTTCAATGCTTCGTATTCCATAAATAGATCCTCTCGACATGTATCATCTATGTCGACTAGTTTCAACAAGTTCGGGCAATCTCTGGTGGCTTCCTTTATTGCGGCGTCCAATGCTTCACCTTCCAATATTTCGCCAGCATCTTCCAGTGTATTTTTTCTGTAAAAGAAGAAAAAATCATCAGAAGTCTAGTCCAGTTATATCAGTGGTTATCAACTGTAATTTGTAAAAGAGGTATCTTACAATTTTATCTCCTCGTTGGAGAGAATATTGGCACTGCTCACGTTCTTGCAGAACCACTCCAGAAAAGGCTGCGTGCTCGGATCATCGCATACTTTGCTCAAGATCTCAGGTGTGATCCCCGATGATAGATCTGGACGTAATCCGCGAAGCTTGTTATAGAGCAATTTACTGGTGACACTCATCTTCCTTTATATCGATTTTTTTATTTTCTCTTCTCTCGATATGCCGTTTCAGTTTCCACAAAAATTTCTAGTCATATCTCACATCACACAGTAATCAAACAGTTCATCGCATAGCACGCTATTTTAACTTTCAACAATATTGTCTTTAATTTGACGTCCATTTGAATTTTGTATCAGAGATGTGACCGGTTGGCATTTGATAAATTGAAGCTGTAAAACATGATTGCGCCATCTTTTTGAATTCTTTGTAATTAACATCAATAAATATTAAAGATCGATAAAATCATCCGCTAATATATCGACCATCGATAAAATCATGAGTATCTTTATTGTTGTAGAAATTTGTGAAATTAAAGAATTTATAAAAATAAATTAACATTGATAAAATATCAAAATATATAATTAAATAAAAAGAATTACAAATGTTTCAAATATTTCAGATATCAAATCAGAATATAAATATATCTTCGAAATTTTTAAGTGACGTCAGAATAATTTATTCTGTACGTGAATATTAATTATTTTTTAATTAAATCTTTGCAAATATTTAAATAATCAAATAATTACCAAATATATATATATATATATATATAATAATTCAATCGTTTAAAATTATATGTCAATATAGATAGAATTTATTATGTCGTAAGTTTTTTATTAATATATACATTGTAAAATATATACATTGTAAAAATTCAATTAGGATTATTATTACACGAAAATTCTAAAAATAAAAATCTTTTTTTGTATCGTGAAAGTAATTACAGCGAAGGCACAAAAGTTATATCAAGTCTATTATAAAAATAATTTCGAATTATAATTAATAATATTAATAGCAATAAAGAAAATCGCCATTTCGTGTATTAGATAGCGTGAAAATACACAGCAATTACAATAGAACAGGGTTAATTGCGGCAAAGGCTAATGTTCTTTTTTTTTTAAGAATAAAACACTATGTTCCTTTTTAAACATGTTTTTAATGCTTCAAACATGCTTTAACATACTTTAAATAGTATTATAAAAAACGTGTTAAGAACATTGATTAAGAATATATTAAACTATCAAAACATGTTTTTACCAACCCTACGAAGTGATGCAGCGTATCGTGATGTTCGAAATGTCATTTGGTGTGTGAACAGAGTGTGGTGTAGTGAGTAGTGAGCAGTAGTGAGTGGGCAAGAAAGTGAGAGTGTCAGAGAGGGAGAGAAAAAGAGGGACAAACAGAGATTTAGAGGTATTTTTCTTGTGCGATCGGTTTTTTGAGTTCGGTGAGAAAAATCCTTCTGAACTTGAGGTAGCCACGATGGATCGCGAACTGGTCGACAAATTCATCGAGGTAACGGGTAAGTCACATTTTGCCTGTAAGTTAGCGCGAGAATTATCGTTCAGGTTAAATAACGCGAGCATAACCAGTTAGCGTCATGATTATAAACACACATTTTTTTCTTCAAATTCGAGTGAATCGCGAACGAAGCCGCAAATATAAATGCTACGAACGATATCACGGTACGGACGGATGCGAACGACGTGCTGGATGTTTAGTTTGTGTCTTCCATTTAGGCGAGAGTGAGACGACCGCTCGGCAGTACCTGACGTTGGCCGATGGAAACGTGGAGATGGCGATCAGTTTGATGTTCGAGGGTGGTAGACCACCGGAAACCGAAAACGCGAATCCTGAGCCACCTGTGAGGGCTCCGATACTTCCTACGCGCGAGATCCTGGTACCCTCAGATCCTATGTGTTCATTGCCACAGTTGTCGAATAATGTATTTGATAGATTTAGAGATTTTGCGGTGGAAACCCGTAAGTATTATCGTATAATATAAAAATTAGAATATCTATATATATACATGAAACATATAACATATTTCTTAGATATATAATATATAATACATATTGGATGATTAATATAGAACGGCAAGAAGAAGAGATGACTCGCCGAGTAACCGGCGATGCAAAGCAATTGTCTCAGAAGAAATCAAAGCGATTGGAAGATCTGTTCCGACCACCATGTGATATTCTCTTTTTGGGTTCCTTCATGGAAGCACGGGACCATGCGAAAACTTTAAATCGTTGGCTGCTTGTCAATGTTCAGAATCCACAAGAATTTAGTTGTCAGGTTCTTAATAGGGACGTGTGGCCCAATGAGCATATCCAAGAAATTGTGAAGGATCACTTTATCTTGTGGCAAGTATGTCGTACTAGAATATCATGCCACTTTTTATGCATTAAAATCAAATTTTTAATATTTGTTTAAATAGTTTTAACTAAATATTTACTAAATTTAATATTTATTTTGGTACAAGAATTATTAATTTGATTTATTGGTAAATGTTAGTAATATTACTATTTAAACAAATATTTTTTTAAAATTTAGTAAATTTTTTTTGGTGTAGTTCATATTCTGATTTTGAACTACATTTGTTACTTTCAATTAGGTCTTATCTAATACTTCGGATGGAAAACGTTATATAGACTTTTACAATGTGATGGCATATCCTTATCTGGCGATTGTAGATCCTAGAACAGGAGAGTGTATGAAAGCTTACAATAACATTACTGTTGATAGCCTGATCTCTGATTTAAATGATGTACTGAGCACACACCCATCTCCAGAAAGTGCTACGTATGTTTCATCTGACTCTAAAGATTGGAATAATTTTCCTACAACACCTCCAAAACGAAATACTGTAGTTGATCAGATAAAGAATGTTAGTATATAAATTTTATAATTTTTTTTCTCTTTTTATAATTGATTTTTTATTGTAATATTCGCTTTTTCAGGATTGTGGACCTAGTAGCAAAACTTCTAGACTTTTATCAGAAAAAGTCACATATTTTGGTTAGTATCTTTAAAATTGAGAGAACTAATTTTAAAATTATGTATTTATTTATTTTACTAAATAAACATACTATTTTACTTATTGTTAGTTTTTTTTAAATATCTGTGTTATGTACAACAGGAAACGAGAATGTAGCATCTGACAACATTACAAGTTCGAGTATTTCAAATTTGAATGCTCCAAGTAGCAGCAATATTGCTTTTAATAAAAAGAGGAAATTGAATGAATGTACGACTAAGCAGCAAAAGGATGAAAAATTAAAATCAGATACAACTAAATCTGAAACAGGTATATGATATCTCCTATGGCTTATACTATTTTTGATATATTCTTTATTTCACCTGTAAAATAACTTTTTAATTCAGGTGACGAACCTTTTCTACGGCTCTGTTTACGATTGCCTAATGGTGCAAAGGAAACGTTATCAATGTGTGCAACGGATACCATAGAAGTATGTATTCAGATCTCTTTCTAAGATTGCATTTCTAAGATTATATACGTTTCTAAGATTATATATGCAAAAGAAAAGTATAATATAACTGCACATTTTGTAGGACTTTTTGATTAAAATGGAGGAAATGGGTTTTCCATCAACAGAACATACATTTTTGGTGCCATTCCCGAAAACAAATATTGGTGCATTATCCGCAAATACTCGTCTGCTAGATACAATCTTATTTCCAACGAACACAGTATTCATATCAAAGATATAGTAATTTTTTCCGAATAAGTAATAATTGCTTCCATTACATTTCCTTAATTATATTTTCTTCATTATATTATGATAATTGAGATATTCATTAAAAATTTTGTCACTGTTATTTCTACGTTACTATACGAAAGTTTGTAAAAATTGTATAGTTAAAACTTTAGAGTTTGATCTCTGTTCCTTAAAATTAATGAATCAATTATTCATATCTCGTATTTATTTAAGTACGTCTTGAAACATTCTCATTTAAAGATATACATTTTTTCATGTAAGGCAAATGATAAAGGCACTGCCATTCGGTGTTCATGTCATACAAAAATGCGTTCATTAATCTTTTTATCTTAAATTAGGAGTTAAGATTCGCAACTTATAAGAGAAAAAAGTTGCATACGTAGTTACTGCCGAAGTATCGAATAATATTACTTTTTAGTTTTATTATTACCATTTCCGGAAAATCTTGTAAGTGCCGTCCATAATGCATACAACCATCACAATACATCCTTTTTGGAATATTTCGAAATGGCACATATAAATTGTTATATCTTGGCAGTCATTTTATAGCATTATTACTCGATATAATGAAATATTTAAAGCGTTCTTTATGAAACTTTTATCAACGTGATTCAAGATACAGGATAAGTAAGATTCCATTTCATAATACAATATATATCACAGTTATAAATGAAAAAAATGAGATAATGAAAACATTTATGTATATCGCAATACAAGGTATATCAATGTATCATCTTTTCATTAAGATAATCAGTTCAAGTTACAACTGCCGATATAGTTAAGATAGACGTAGAGCAGGATAGTTTAAAGATATGAATTATAATTGTCAATAGAATATGCTGCATAAAAGATTATGCATTGATTACAGATACACGTCATGTCATCTGTATTTTTACTTATTTCTTAGTATACAGTGTCATAATTCTGTAACATACATGATAGAAATATTTCTCCTATTAAGTGTGTACTTATATTAAATATATCATTTAATTCAATCATATTAATGTCTTATATATATTCTGCATCACTTTTTAATATAAAATTCTAATTTTTTTTAAAGCTTGTCAGCAATTATAATGTTACTTGAAATTTTAGTTTCATATTCCCTTTAATAAATAATCTTAGTTTTATATATATATATATTAACGATAGGGATATATTGATTCACATACATATAACAAAACATGTATTATATATACGTGGTCTGAGAATAAAGTTCCCGTATTCAACAATAAAAAGAACAAAGATCTCAGATAACAAAAAGTTATTTTCTTTCAAAATAGTGTCTAACATTAATACGCTTCAAAACAAAATCCATAATTGCTGTTTAGAACACTTGTTATATTCTTCTGAACATTCCTGACATCTTAAAAAAGTTTATTTTTTATGGCATTTTTGAAAACAGTATGAAATTCGAAAAAGTTAATAAGATGAGTGAGTAATTTTAACAATTCTTTTCTTGACCAAAAACAAAAATTCTTTTATCTACAGGAACATTGTCATGCAATTTTCTCGGTAAACATTTTTAAGATGTTGAAGATATTCAGAAGAATATGATGGTGTTCTGAATAGCATTCCAACTATGCATTTAAAAAAAAGTTTTGAGACTTTGTATCGAAGATGTGTAAAGTATATTAATGTTATGAGTAACTATTTTGAAAGTTAAAATATAGATGTGTAAAGTGTATTAATGTTATGAGTAACTACTTTGAAAGCTAAAATATAATACTTTGTTATTTATAAGTCTGTATTTTTTTATTGGTATTATAATCCGGAAATTTTATTCAGATCATGTATGTATAGGATATTAAAACGGTAAATAATTCTGCATATAGGATGATAGGATTCATTAAAATACCAAAAATTAAAATAAAAATAATATAATATATAACAAAGTTTTGTGAAAACAATTTGTCATATGCGTATGGTTTACATATGTTATTTATATAATATATACATATATATACAAATTAATTCAAAATATAGTTTGTTTATAAATGTTATATGAATAAAGCTTCAGTCATTTTTGATTTTTAAATATTGATATTATATATAATATATAAATGTATATTTGTTATAGGTTGGACACTATCTGAGTATATGGTATTCAAAAAATATATTCCCATTAAAATAATCCTATGAATCACAAGAGAAAGTGTAACACAATTATTATAAATATGTAAGTTCAATAATTTTTTGATAAAAAAATATTTGGTATTATAATTCGTTATTGGTTATAAACAACTACATAATGTTTTGCCTAAAAAATCACATAGTACTAGTCTGTTTCCAGCTACAGGAATTTGCTAAATTTATGTTTTAAAGATGTTACAAGATTTATTTCACTACGATAACGTCGTGTGGAACACTGTAGTCCAATTAAAACAGCAATAGCAGCAAACATTAATGGTTATTGACATTAATTTTTGTCAATTCGATATTGAACTTGATGCACAAAGCGGGATATTAGTGAGGCGGTTGCATGAGTGCTGTCTGTGCACGTAAAGTCATACCAGTCACATCTTCTGTATAGTGGAATGAGAAAAGAATAAAAGAATATTAGATATAACAATATAATTCATAAATCATATAGATTCTACATAATAGCAATAAGTAAACAATAGATAAACAATGTGCTTGAAATTAATATAAGCTAATAATTAAACTTAAAAAAAATTAAGTTATTAACAAAATTCAACATTAACAAATAAATTCAACAAAGACTAAAATAAATAACATAATAGAACGTCGAGAGAAATGATATAATATTGTTAGTACATAAGCAGCCTTTGAAATACTTGTGAAGAACGTGTGATATCAATTCTGGAGATAATACATGCTACTTTTTCTTTAAAAAATAAGAAAGATAATTCAAATATTTTTATTCGTATATATGTTTCAGTACATTATATAACGATAGATTTTCATGAAACAGATTTTATATTCAATCAACACAATAATATGTTTAATGTCAATATATTTTATCTACACTACAAAATGTTCTTAATGTATATTTTTAGTAGTAAACATATATATTCGAAGACAATACTCTGAGTATATTATACATTATATGTATATACATATATAGTGAGTAAAAAGAATTATTAATTAGAGAAAATGCTGTCCAAAAATATTAAATACTATTAATATCAATATTAATAAATAATAACTTCATTACTTTCATCGATATCAGCAAATATAGAGATTTCATTAAATATTAACAGTATATAAGCATTTAAAACATAACACGTACATATTAAGTATTATTCAGCGACTAGTTTAGAAAATATAATTTCACTAATAACAATGTCTTGATTTTATTTTTGAAATTATTTTTGAAGCATCAGAATTTTTTTTTTGTATTGTCTATATCCGAGAGAGAAGGCATAATAATATTGAAAATAAATATATATATATATATATATATATATATGACTGCATCCATTAGCTTATCTGAAGCAGATTTAAAAATCACTCCATAGTAAACAGATTGGTATTGTGTAGTAAGATTGTTAATAAGATTGCAAAGCATTTCCACTCGATCTATCCTAAGAACTCAAACATAAAGAGCTATAGAAATTTATGAAAATAATTCTTCTTCCATACCCAGATGTTTCAGAAATACACCCATCGGCGTACGTTTCAAACCAATGCCCTCGATTTTATTGGCAATCCTGTTTTTGATATTCCTTAATCTCAATGAGGCATGTACAAATGTCACTGAAAAATAGAGATATAACTTATTATTGTAATAAAAATCAATGTGATTTTTATTGCTCAAGAAATAAAATCAAAATTAATAATGATATGAAATAAATGATATCAAATGTCATACTTACCGCAGACAGGTAACAGAATGCCTAGAAAGAAAACTAAAAGAGATCCTAGAGTATACGTTATGAAACATCCAGCGAATATTATAAAGAATATTCCAACAACAGGATATTGCCTTTTGAAGTTATGTATTGTGCTTCCTTCCATGGATACATAAGCGAACGTACCCAAGATTGCCATCATTGCTAGCATACCAACTAGCATTTTAACAGGATGGATCAATCTATAAGAATTTATCATAAATAAATCAACAAGTATGAAACAATACATAAAAAGTACAGTATAAAGCATTTGTACAAGAATTTTCGAAAAGTTGACAATATTAAATTCAACTTAAGTTCAAATTATCTCATTCAAGACTTCAAAACAACTTTCATATATGTATTTAGAACGTGGCAAAAATCAGAAGTCTCAAAATCTTTCTCAGGAAAGATTTGTAATCAAGAAAATTCAAGAACCATTATATGTTAACTCAAAATAACACTCAGGTCCATTTCAACCTCTATAGATTAACTATAATCTTGATTTAATTTTTTTTCTAATTCTTGAAACTAGAAAAACATAAAAAGTAATTAAATCGAGCCCAAGTTAATCTACATAGAAATGGACATCAATATACAGTCGAAAATCACTCACCCGACAATAAGGAAAATAACGATGGATGTAAACAAATAATTAGTCTGATAGTACAGGAGATTGTTGACCACTCGGTTGCCCCACTTCTCTAGGTCCTTGAGATTCGGTAGTTGAAAACGTGCGGACTCCAACAGGAAGTCGTCCAGGCTGCGCAGCGGCGGTAGCTCCAGGTTGCTCACCAGCTTCGTCTTGTCCATCGTGCCGTCGAATTGATCTCAACGATATCGCACTGTTAGAATCAGCCGATCTTCCCTCTAGATCGTTCTGCCGTCGTACCGGTATTTTTGGATGATGACGAGTCCGGCGACGAATGTCATGCGATGCCGACGACGTGGATTGTCAGTAACGATTAATTGGAGCGATCGCTTATTATCGGAGCAACGTGAATCTGTTCAAAGAAACAAGTCGCTTCGTGTACAAATAATAAATATAGACGCTAACAAATCGCCCTCGATCGTCGTCAAAATGCATCCACGACTACGTATTACGTTTCTCGGGGCTCTTGACAGGTAGGATATCAGATGTTCGATATCAAAATCTTTAGTCAAGGTAGGAAGGTGTTTTATCGAGTGGGAGGATGACCTGCTTTCCCGCGACATTCGAAACAAAGACATTGGTAGACTTACATTACATTTTACTTTACATTAAAGTCTGAATAAATTGATTGAATAAATATTTCAAATATGATATAATAAATATATAATATATAATAATTATAATAATAATATAATAAGATGCATAAAAATAGACGGAAAAAAATGATAATGAAAAATAAATATGAATGTCTAGAAATGCGTGAGACACGATTAGAAAGGCTGTGACATAATATTAGGAATATATATTGTACTGCGACATATCTATGTATAGTTGTAGCTAAGACTCGTACTATTGTACTGTATATGCAATATATTGTATAATATAGTATATATGCAATGGTCAGGTTGTGATATATAGGTAATAAATATTATAAGATAGAAGAACATATATTACGATATTCAAAGAAATGAAAATAAGAATATTAAGAAAATCTTTTATTTATTTTTAGAATTAGGTACTAGCAGTGTGGAAGGATGAGTGTGGATAAGAAATTTATGTAAACCAAGTTCCCTTCTTGGCTATGTAAAGTGTAATAAATTCTATTCTATAAATGAATGTATGAATGAAGGAATATGTATGAATCTTTTGCTGATTATTATGCGATATATTATTGTTTAATAAATGCGAATTATTATGCACAATATAAATTTATTCTAACACTGCTAAGAATCATATTTTTATTACATTTTTTTATTGAATACAATCTCCATTCTTATTGTGTACCTTCGTCATTGTTTTTGCACCGTTATTGTAATTCTGCTGTAATCGATCTGTTTTACTAAAATAACAAATAATGAATAATTCTTGATGTATATGCATTTTTAAATTAAACTACTACGCTACTGCATATATTATATCAAACAGTATGACATAATATTATTTCGTAAATTATAATATGCCGGATTATTGAAGTAACAGAAGAATTTTCGTCGGTATCTTTGATATTATCTGCAAATAAATATTTAAACATTAGAACATTTTAAAACACTGATGATAGACTGATTCCAGAAAGGAATTCATCATCAAAACTAATTGGAATTTGCTTGGTTCTTCAGCAAGTTCTTCTTCTAAGCTGTAGGTGACTTCCACAAATTTTTTATTATATTTCCTGAAAATGTATGAAAGAATAATAATCAAAGAAAAATCAATTAATAGTATTATAATATTTGTTTTGATTTTGATAAGTATTCATCCATCTTTATATAATATTTTTTGACGATTCTGCGAACAGTTTACAAGACCATAATACACTTGTAGCCTAAACAGACCATCTGTAAAATTGCTTGGAGTCCTTTAGTTATGTGGGGTATATCGCATCATCATGTTTTCTATCTTTAATTTAAAAAACATACACACATGTCTTTTAATTTCGATTCTCAAAATTAAAATCTAAAGGAAATGTTGCTTCATCAATTAATCAGCGATTAATTAAATCTTGTGACATGTAATAATATAAACAACTCAATTATTTACCATTGTTGCAAAATACTACAATTCTTATTTTATGATTGCTCGATAAAGGCTCTTGAGGCTCCTGATTCAATCACACAATATTAGACGGTTGCCGACGAACTTAGCCACGCACGCACACATGCACACACACACACACGCACGCACACACACACACACACACACACACACACACACACCACACACGAGCTGTACATCCTGTCCATGTGTTCTCGGCGCGCCGAAAGCGACGCACATGTTCATGAGC
>NW_012130079.1:2609655-2615811 GCF_000143395.1 Atta cephalotes | reverse complement strand
GATCAAAGTCTCGCTACAAATGCTTTGAAGCATTTGATGGACCAATTAGAAGAAAGAATTTTACAAACTAACCAATTAAAAAAAGCTTCAAAGCATTTGCAGAATCGCATTGACCATATCCAGTGATTGTGTGTATTACAGCGCTTCACCACATAAATGGCTGAAACTTATAGACGTGAAAAAGTGACGAAATTTATGTATTACATGCCGTTTCATTATTATTTGCTTAATTGTGAAAATATTGTCTCGTACTTATCAAAGTAATTATCGATGAAAACTAAAGTTAACTTGGAATTTTATATGTAAAAACGTATATTTTACTCGTTTCAACAGTTGTCAGACCATGTATTTCTGTCCGAATACAAGGCTCACTTTACGTGTCTTTTACAACTATTTACTGATTGTCGAGGAAACGACAATTTTCATCGATTTTTATCAGTGTTTTAAAATGATTTCGTCATTTTGTTTCGAACAAATTGTCTTACAAATGGCATGCAACGTAACATAAATTAATTAACATAAATCGCTTCTGACGTCACAATTCCAACATAGTCGCCATGACTACTCAGGGCAAGTTGAATTTAGAACTACGAGTAGTTTTTTATGTATAATATAATGTATAATGCGTACAAAACGTAAAAACGTACGTATAATACGTATGGTAGCGTTTAACATTCAAAATTAGATTAATGTTTAAGGGGATTCTGTTCTCAAGTGTCACCAAATTTTTATCTCCTAGAATTTCATAGAGTAAATGTACGTATGTAATGTGTAAATTTCAAATTTTATCATAATGAATGCAATCTCAATTTTAATCTCTATTGATGACTTGCCACTAGGTTAGAGTGAACGTAATTCTTGCTTGTGTCATCTTTAATTTTTCAAAGTTTCTGCGAAATGCAATTTGTGTATTTGATTTCATTATAAATGTGAAAGTCAGAGTTATCTTGTTACTGACAATTTTTAATTCTCGTGTACGGAAAAAAGTTTTGCGCTATTGCGGTATAACGCAGCAGAGTATTCCGTTGCAGATGCTTAAAATCTTCATTAAATATAGATATGCTTCTTCTAAAATTGACAACGGATGCTCAAGGATTCTTCCTTTTATCTGATTAATTTAGTGTAACTATTAATTTTTTGATCTAATTTCTACATTGTTCATTTCGGCCTAGCGGCAAGCTATCATAGAGATTGCAATTGAGATTGTTCTGTTATTCACTACGAAAAAATAAAAAATTTACGTTACAAATACTTTACAAAACCTTAAAAATTTTAATAGGGAAAAATTTGATTGGTAATTGAAAACAGAATCCCCTACATTAACTTAATCTCGACGAATATATCTCTCTGGTTAAACGCTACACTAGAATCGTTCATGGAGCTTGCTAACGCTATCGCGCTATTGGCTCCAAGAATAGCATTGGTAGCATTTGCATAGCGCGAATAGTGTCTCCCCGAACGCACTCTTTGTCAGAGGATAGTAATGCGCGGCAGAACTTTGCAGTTACAGGTTTGAGCTGTCATGTCTTCTCTCAGGTTTCTCTCTGGGAAAAATCAATTAACTACAATCGAGCATTCCCTTGTTGTTCGACTGTAACAGGGGAATACTCGAGTGTAGTTGGTTGATTCTTACATTCTAATTTGATTTGAACCTTCGGTAGAAACTAGGCCACTATCATTTAACTTTCTTTTAAGTAACGTTTGTCGACTCATTGCGAAGAAATAAGTATTAACTCAACGATGGGGATATTCAGGCTGCAAAATATAAATAAATCACATTATACATTCCGCAAGGAATATTCGTGTATCTTGTTTACAAAATCAAACGTGACTTTTAGCTTTCTTTGTTACAAAATCCGAGCCAAAACTTAACATACAGACTCTTTAAAACAGATACACAATCATTTAATCAATCTTGATTGTTTTTTAATACAATAGTAAGATAATCTCTGTGATTATACAAATACACGAAATTAAATATTAATAACACGCGACAATTTCTGCACCCTGTTGAGTAGAAGATCCCCTTGCTTCACCATCGCTTGATATTGCCAATTCTTGCTATCCGGCCGATTTGTTTCGACTACTCCTCCAACTCGATCGACTTTACAATGTAATCGGCCTGCTGCTATGAAGCGTGACAGTTCTCTAAATAAATATTCAAGAGCATTAATAGTCGACTTTGATATCTATTTTTATGTAAATCTTTACAATTTCCAGTTCAAGCAAACTGTACTGATTATTTGTCGATTTTGAAACACAATCTTAAACTGAAGCCAGAGAGTTTATAATTTTAATTAAATACAAATTAAAATAAATTAATAATATTTGTGACTCCAAAAATAAATTTAATACAAATAAAATATGAGCGGATATTAGTGCATAAATTACATATCCATAAGTGTTAAAATATAATTTGCAAGCAATTAAGAAGTAATAATCAAATGAAGTTAAAGTAAAATGTAAACTGTAAATGAGTTTCGTTTCTGAATTTGTGTGAGTTTTCTTTAATATAATAATTAAGTAAAATTAAGTACAAACTGAAATACTTACAAATTGTATTCCATTGCTTATGAATATATTAATATAATTTATTAACAACTAAAGAGATTCATATAAGCATTTTAGTTGATTTAATTAAATTGTGTTAAAATTGACAACAAACTCGATACAAATTAATAACAATCACTCACTGATCAATGTATTCCACTGTGACACCAAATGCTTCAGCCATATACTGGAGAGTTAAAGACCGATAGGATTCCAATAGTTGAGTATATGCGAGAATTCTCATTTCCCGAACGTAATATCGATAATGAGGAAATATTAAATAATCTCGACGCAGCAATCCTTCGACATGCGCTGAAACATTATTGTAATAATTGCAGGATCCTTCAAATATAAAGTAGAATTTAAACTGTCTTTCATACTTACCAAGATTCTTGAAAAAATCTGCATAATGACAATTATACAATGAGAACAAGTAATCCTTGACGTCTGGATTACTATGAAGAACCTCCAATATCTCGGAGCCCTTAATAATTTTGTCTCTCAGTTCATTCCGCGGAAGACTTATCATACTTAAGTATACTGTGTATCTCACAAAAGTGTTATAATCCATGAGTTCATAACTCGTAAATGTGCTAATTGTATCCAAAAAGAAATTTGCAGCTTCCTTAAAGTTACGAACTGCTATGCAATATATTCCCTGATAAACTTTCAAACGATTTCGTCTATCCCAATCGCCACCTTCTTCTATCAAGCTGCAAAATATGAGCAAAATGTATTAATTATTACAAAGTAATTATTACAAAGTATATGAATCGATATAAAGATCTTCTTTTTGCTTTCATTTACCTCTTAGCTTTCTCAATATTTCTAGTGATGTGATCATGATCCAAATAGAACAAGCCAATCCTAATATTGTGAAATATAATATCTAATCTGTGCCCTAATGATACTGTCTTATCATATGTTTTCCTAAATGCCGAGATTGCATCTTCTTTATCGCCTATTCGACAGAGATATTCGGATTTCTTTAAGTTGGCTTCCCGAACCTCCATCTCACCGAGATTTTTCTCAGCGTCCTCAATAGCATCATCAAGTTTCTTTAACTGTTCTACATTATGTGCCTTCATCGTTGCAAGAAGAGTTTCGTCCACAGGCCAATTCAGATCTTTACAAACTTCTTCATAGAACGGAGCCATATCTATTCACAAAAATTGTCTTTATTTATTATAAAATTATACTAAGAAATAATTAAAAAATTAATAAATTGATGATAGTTAATAACCACGTCTATTTAAAAAAAAATATTATTACTTTTATTTTTTATTCCAAAAGAAAAATTATATTATAAGAACTACAAATAATTAATTCATTAAAGATAATGAATTAATAAACTGATCAAAGCAGTTAATAATAGAGGTTATGTTTCGAACAATAACAGATGACGAGATAATATATCCAGCGATAGACCGATAAGAAGAAAGGAAATGACAAGGTATTATATTAGACAGATTAAGTTACGCTGTCGAAAATTATATCAAACTTTTCGAAATAACGTGACAAGCAGTCGAAAGAAAAAGATGCAGTCTCACTGTCGGCTTTGATGGCATCCAGGAGTTTGGTCTTCAAAAAGGCATCATCTACATGTTCGCGGAGACCCAATAGGAACTTCGTCTGTGCCAACTCCAAATTCGGGTTCTTCTCCAAACCCTCTTCCTCCAGATTTTCCAGCGGCATTGTGAATTATTAATTCGATAGAACGACGCCCGTAATGAATTGATACCTTCCCTTTTTAGGTTAAGAAGCTTTATGATCCGAGACACTTCCTTAAAAGGACTTTTTAATTTGCAGCATTTCCGGAAGATGGCGCTACCATATCTATCTTTCCGTTTACGGTGCTTCAATAGATGGCGTGATCATATTTATCGCTTGTTCATCCGTGTAATCTTCAATTTTTGCTAGTCATTCTCACTTAGAAAAATATCTATAAAATTATTTCACGAGATGGTATTAAAAAGTACTATTTTTCCGCTTTTTAATGCTTGTTTCAGAAGAAATCAGAAGTAACGTAATTTTATAAATTGATATGTAGAATCAGTCAGATGAATGTAGAGAATTTAATTAACGTAAATTAAAGTATAATTATACAAGGCTGTATTTAAAAGACAAAATTGAGATTTCAAAAGCAGGTAGACAAAATGCAGCAACTCAAGACTGTTACATTAAACGTTCGTTAATTTTGAAAGTCAGGGCTCCGAAATTTGCTCTCATGTAACGTGATAAAACTTTCATTATTGAGCACATCAACAGCAGGAACAAAAGAGGAGGTTGCTCAAGCAAAACACAAGTCATCTCCCAATTTATGATTCACTTTTATATTATTTTGATATTATCGTGACTTGCTGCTCTACTTAGGCTGGAATGACTAACGCACTCCGTTTACTTCAACGAATCAATTTATTTACTTTTTTTTTTGACACATATTGCCATTGATTGAGACAAGATGAGTCTAGAGAAACAGAAAACTCTGTCCCTACAGGATTCATTTAATATTTAAAAATCAACCACGAAGGATCTCTCGCAGTGATAAATTTTGTTCCATTAAGTGTCGTTTAAGTATGTCTAGTTCCTTCATTTCCTTTTCAATCAAAAATTCTATTCTTCCAATACTCGGAATTATTTCTACTCGTCTGGATTCCCGCTTATTTTTCTTCACGACGATAACGAAGTGGAATTAGTGACATTTAATTCTCACAATTTGCGTCATAAGAATTCAACAGCTGATTCGAAACCAAAGACGATTTCAGCTTGATTGTTATCAATAATTATTGATTTCTCTAATATTCACGAAGCTAATTGACGATTCGCGAAATCGAAACAGATAGAAAACAGCAGAGAGATTCGATCTCCTCCTGAAATCAGAAACAAGGAGAATAAAACCTTGATCGTCTCGCAATCGAGGGAGATAATCATCGCCATACCTAACCTTGCAAAATAATAATCGTCAACATATAAATTCCTTTTCCTTGTTACTTTTTTTTAAAATTTAATATACGTAATGTAACAATTTAACCACACGACACACAGCTTATACAGTGTGATTCTTTAATAATAATAAACGTGCACATCAACTTTGTTCTCTTAATCGACTTCGATAATGAATCTAAAATTCTAGACGATTGGCTCATTAAAATATTTATCTTATTGGCCTCATTAGACAATTATGGGTGAGGATATCGAAATTTCGCGCGATTCTGCATATATCCGGCATAAAAGATTCTCAGCGAATGATTTAATTGGAAACATCTAGTTTATTATTCTTATCCAGGTAAAACACAGAATCACAATTAAGTCATAATAATATTATAGGACATCATCACAACGTTATTTCCCAGTCAGAAATGATAATGAAATCGACATCGATTTAATTTATTATTTCTGACTGGGTTAATACTTAAAAATGAATTTATAAACAAATAAGGTGATGATGAGATATTCTTATTATATTATTATGACTTCTATGTTCTACGTAGTAATTCTCTTCAAAGAATAAAATTTAATTTTTCTATTTACTTCTTCGATCGATTATATATATTATATATACATATATATATATATATATATATATATATATATATATACTACACA
>NW_012130079.1:2605991-2608402 GCF_000143395.1 Atta cephalotes | reverse complement strand
GTGTTGTTTGTTGTGTGTGTGTGTGTGTGTGTGTGTGTGTGTGTGTGCGCGTGTGTGTCGCGCGCGTGCGCGCGACGTGTGTGTGTGTGTGTGTGTGTGTGTGTGTGTGTGTGTGTGTGTGTGTGTGGAGTGCGCGTGAGTGCGTGTGTCCGTTTTCATATAATCGTGTATTAATATATAGTGACTTTCGGCAAAATGCGAAACGCATAACAGAATATAATTAACGAGACAACGTAACGCGACTATGTTAATAACGACGTAACTCCACAGCGATATCGAGTTGTAACGATAAATAATAGCCAGAGTTGCAACGAGAAAACGGCGATGGCTGTTGCGGGCGCGAGGTACGAAAGTGGATGGCGCGGTGATGATAAAACAATTAAAGTACACACGAATAGTCTCTTCCTTCTTCTGCCTCTCACGTTTTGGGCTCATGCATCTTCTTACGTTAAGTAAGCTTGGAATCCGGTCGCGCGGGCGGTCTCTCTTACCAAGGTTCAAGTTATAATTCGGTCGATCGTCAGCGAATTCCGTCCCGCGCGCGAGTTGCAAGGCCGGTTCTATTAACATCGATTAACATCAACCTTAGTTTAATCGATTTTCTGTCTCCCTTTAGTCTCTTCATTTTCCGAGAAGGAGATAAACAAGTTATTTCTCATTTCTAATTAAATGACGCTGATCAAACGTCGCGCGAATAAACATATATAAAATTTAGAATTTTTAACGCAAAAAATATCCGAAAAAGTATCTCGAAATATTAAATGGAAATGACATGCAGCACTTGAATTAGCATAACGTTTAAGTTACATCTACAATTCAACGGTTTCTTTTATGCAAAATTGAGTTTATCCGATTGCGGAAGGAAACGAATACAAAGGAAATCTTTATAATCGCGTGATATTTTTATATAACATTTTTTACACTTTCCTTCTGAATGTTGCGTTCGAGAAACAGTTCTTTTTTCCCCGGATAAGGATTAAACTATGGTTAAATTTGACCAACGTTGACAAAAGTGGTCGTGCCACGATTAAAGATGCACCGACGCAATCGGACTTGATTTTTTTTTTCTTGCTATGTGCAGTAACCTTAACGATACAATGACGATAACGATTAATATTTACTCTGTTAAAAAAAGCTCACGTGCTGCGAGCGCGAGAGTGACGCGCAGCGCGCAATTTGTGGTAACATTTTTCACGCTCATCTCTCGTTAGAGCACGATGAGAAGATGTGATTTTTCGGTGGAAAATAACAAAAATGGAAATTGGAAAATTATTTAATCTGTAACACTCTGTGCGTGGCAAGAAAAAGAATAAACGAAACAAATGATAGCGTATCTTTTATTCGGGCTAAGAAACATCCGACCGCGCTGATAATGGTCGATGCAGATTCGCACGTTCAGAAACGATGATGCTCTGAACGCAAGGAAATCGATTGATCGCGTTCTTATTTTGTTGCTGTATGATAACGAACACGGACTCGTAGAAACGTGAGAGGGTACGTAAAATCGTAATTTCACAACCGAGCTTTGTAATTTTTTGATGGGTCAACAATTATTTACGTGCGTCCCTTCTATCACTTTTACTTAGACTAATTTGCTATATTAGCAACGATACCTCATTATGGCACAACCGAGCGAACTACAGAGTTCCTCGTGAACTTGAAACTTTCAATTCGATTAAGCTCGGCTCGGTGCACGATCGAAATGAGAACGATTGCTCATCGAGAGGAGATGACTCCTTAGTTACAAGTTTATAAAAGATAAATCTTTTGGCGGATTTCTCTTCTTCTGTCAAAATAATCATTTCTTCTTCTTCTTTCATTTCTGTGTCAAAAGCTGAATGGTGAAAAAATTGTAATTGTAAATATCGCTTCTAACAAATAATATATTACGTGCGTCCTATCACGTAAAGTTGTAAAATGAAGCAAATCGTCGATTTCTTAGAGAAAGCAATTAATAAGATAGTAATTCTGATGACATGAAATTGTATCGTCATATAAAGTGCAGCATTTGACGTGTTAATTAATCAAATACGCAACACATTAATAACATTACAATAGGCTGATGGTATTAAGACGCAATGCGATACATAAACGATAAGTAAATGATCTATGCTATTATTCTAATCGTACAATTGTAGCGCGTTTTTTTTGTCGTAACGAAACCGATATAAATTCGATCAACTCCATTTCTGATGGACGAAAAAGTCATTTTTTATGATATTATCACAAAAATCTTATTGCACTCTCATTATTCTCAATAAATAATATTATACTTTGTCATGTTGTTTTTTGAATATAAAATATATAATATCATAAACAATATATTATATATATATATATATATTTATATATATATATATATATATATATAATATATATAAATATATATATTGTTAATATATAATATTATA
>NW_012130079.1:2589481-2605971 GCF_000143395.1 Atta cephalotes | reverse complement strand
TAATATAATTGTTAATATATAATATATATATTTACAATAAATGATAACACCACAATATTCGTTAGATAAAAAAGAAGTAAATTTTAAAGTAAAAAATCAATCAATGTGTAATAACTATTGCACAATAAGTATTATATAATAATCATTGATTAAAATAAATTAATTAATAAATTCTATTTCTAATAAATTCTATTATTTCCTGTGCATCGAGAATTTGAATTCATCGAAATTATACTTGTTTCGATATAATCGGTAATATTTTCGGACTTCGTGTTTTACTTTATGACGCGTCGTTTCTTATTGACTTTCGAAGATAACAATTTGCAATTACAAATTAGGATATATACCCATCTATATACCCCATTTGCAATATTGAATGCCCTTCGAAATATGAAAGAGTTTACAGAAACAGGGTTTCGGTTAAAGCTCGTAGATATGCTCGTAGCAATCAGTGTGATCGATACTTCCTGATCGATGTCGGAAAGAAGAATAGTGTAATTACATGTTTGCCCGACCTTGGCTACGTCGGCCGAATTCGTAATCCGTGGTCTGTTCGGTATTAAGGTCATTTATCGTTATGGTTATCAGAATGCGTGCCCGTGTAAGTATATTTTAGCGATCAGATCGGTACAGAACGCGATCGGCGAACCTGATCTACCCTTACAATTCTTGTTCGTTGCGTGCGCTAGTCGCGTTTCAGTGGAGTGGTTTTCCCGTTCCCGAGCCGCGCGCCCGTAATTACTCATAGCGTAATCACATATCGAGAGCGTGATAAAAAAAAATAGAGTACGAGAGAGATGTGACGATGAAGTACGTAGAAGCGGAATGCAGGGAGAAAGAGTGGAGAGATATTGAAATGAAAGACCGACAGTTGCATAGGCTGCCCCAAAATTGACGCAATATAGACAATACAATATGTATGCCTCGAATTCCTGGCGAAAATAAAGCACAAGAGAAAAAGGAACGTAAAAATCGAACGTAAAAATAGTGACACAAACGTAAACAAATGATTTAAGGAACGTAAATTGAAATAATAGAATGCAAAAGAAGCGTAAAGCATTTTAATGCTTCTCTTACATTATTCCAATCTCCTTAAAATATGTTTGCTTACGCTTCTATCTTTCCCTTTACATTCGACTTGCATTCTTTTTTGTCTTACGCTTCATTTTTACTAGGGATGGCATCTTCATTTTCGCACAATGTTTCAAATCTCGGTTTCAATATCTTAGGAACTAAGCTTCAGATTCTTAAAGTAGTATCCATCTGAAACAAAATGCATTAGATATACTATCTAATAATAATTCGGATAATAGTTCATTATTGCTATCAGAGTCTCGATGTTATCTTGGTGAGAGGAAAAATGTGTATATCCATTTTTCGCCAATTCTGGGGTGCTTTGTACATAGAACTGGCTTGAGCAAAGGTGAGTGAAAAAGAGGAAATAGAGTATCGTGCGGCAAATGGATCGACAAAGAGCGAAAGATTGCTCGCAGATTGGAGATAGTATCTCGCGGAGAGTGATTTCGCGGAGAGAGTGATTTAAAGAGAGAAAATGACAAGGATGAAGGAACGGCGATTCGGGGGGGACGACGCGCGACGGTGCGACCCCGACACGTTGAGAGCCGTGTCTTAAAAGACGTGTGTAAAAATACGTAGAAAAGATAAACGCGGCGGATACGTGCGTCGCTCGCGCGCGCGCACAGGAGGCGATCGGCGGCAGGCGAAGGTGAGGTCGGTGAGGATGGGACGGGATGGAGATGGAGATGGAAATGGAGAGAGAAAGAGATAGGATCATCGGGGGCTAGTGGTGGGTCGGCGAACGGTATCTCACATCGATTATCATACACCGTCATAGGAGAGGTCAACCGGTGGTCTGTGGTGCGACGGTGCGAGGTAGGACGGCGGCGAGGTGGTGCTGCTGGACGCCGCGCCAGCCGTGCCGACGTAGCCGGGGTAATTGGCGCTGGGCGCGTGTATGCCCGTCGGTGGAGCTGGATAAGCATCGAACGAGCTTGAGTACGAGCCGTTGTACGGATACGGATTGCCCGCCATCGGGTGACCGAGGGCGGCGGATGGATGCATGCTACTCATGCCGCTCATCCCACCGATTCCGTATGTACGCTGCATCAAGCTTGTCTCGAGGCCTCCGAACAGATATCCATTGGTCGAGCCCATCGGTACCGGATAGTGCCCGGTTATGATGTTGGGGTAAGAGTTGCTGGGGTGTCCGTGATTCATGCTAGGGGTGTAGTTACTGGACGCGAGATTTTCCACCGTATAGGACTTGCTGTGCTGTTGCTGTTGTTGCTGCTGCTGCTGCTGTTGATGTTGTGGCTGCTGCTGCTGCTGTTGCTGAGAGTCTTGATGATGACGACTGTTCATACCGTATAAACCTCCATAGCCAGCGTCGGTGGGAGAGTGGTGTAGCGAGGAGGGATAGATTCCACTACCCGGCGGCAACGGTGGACTGTAATTGGCCATTCCAGCTGGTCCAGCCGGCATGCCGCCGAAACCGGACATATAGGACTGATGGTGGGCGTCCATCTTCTCCGCCAAGCTATCATCGCCCGGCATACCCGGATGCGCATGTTGCAAGCGTTGATTACCGCCATCGGCTATGCTCGGGATCTGGTCCACGAGGGATTCTAAGTCGCTCAGACTCTTAGACGCCACGTCCTGACCGGAATTCCTCTTGATGCCATATTGTTCGTGCGGATGGTGCGGCGACATGGACGTATGAGTGGGCGTGTGTGGATGCGGTGGCGTTGGATGCGAATGATGAGAATGGTCCTCGGCGGTCTGGCTGAGAGGCGTCGATGTCGTCTGATGCGGATGCGGATTATGCGCGTCTGGTGGCTGCTCATGGTAACCCATGTAGTTGGCGTAGCTGTTATGGGACGGCGTGCCAGGACTGCCATGGTGACCCGTTGGATCGGGCCCTCCAGCCGGATTATACTGACGATGATCGTTGCCCATGTTTTGCTGCGACATGCTGGTGGGCGGTTCAAAGTCCGGATGGTCGACGCTAGGCGACGTCAAAGGCGACGGCTCGAGATTGTTCTCCGACGAGATTGCAGTATTGATTTCCGACGATAAGTCCGAGTGAGTGAACGACAGCGACATGGACTTGGGGCTCTGGCTGTAATGCTGCTGCAAGTGCACAGGGCTTTGCTTCGCGCTCATATTGTACGGGCTATTGTCGTTCATCCCCTGGCCGAAGAAGCCGTCATTCATCGTCGGCGCATACGGTGCCATATGCTGGAACTTTGGAGGTGACATCAGTGGTGGCGAAAAGCAGTTCGACACGTTACTATATCCGTCGTTCAAGTGGCCCATCACCTGATGTTGTTGCTGTTGCTGCTCTCTTTCACGATTCTCCCGCTCCATTTGCTTTTGCTGTTGATGGATCTTTTTCGGACGACCGCGACGTTTTTTAATGACCTCGCCATTCGCGTCCAGCTTCTCAGGATCCGGTGGTGGCTGATCCTCTGGATTTTTTATCTTTTTCGGTCTTCCGCGTTTCTTCTTGCCAGGTATCACGCCCGTCTCCTGCTTAATTCCCATGCCGTTGATCTCCGTGATTCGGCTCTCACCGTCGGGCAAATCGTCGGTAAACACTGACTTCTTATCCTCGATCGCTTCGTGTTCCTTCTTCTTGAGCTTTGAATCGGCGAATACGATGTCTGATTCGTCCAAGTGCGTGATCGTACCGTTTAGGTAGTCGCGGAATTTTTTTAGGGCAGCGTAATATGGCACCTTATCAGCAGCACGTGGTAGTTGAGCACACCTCGCGCTGCTTGAGGGCATAACCCACATGTACTGTAATACACAACATCGAAAAGTGAGGATTTTGATTTTCTAAATAATTATATAAGTAAAATTATAAACATTAAAATTTCATATATGTATAATAAATATAAAATAATCACATACATAGTATGTATAGTAATTCAGATTGAATTGATTATTTGACCAGAAAAGAAAGATTTAGCTTTAATCGTTACGGCCATTAATCTTATTTCTTATCATTGAATTTTCAAATGTACGGTCCAGTAAAATTCATATTGTATGTAAAATAATTTTATTGAGTTCAAGTGGCATAGTAAAATATAACGAAAATAATTTCTGTTTATTTGTGATAATATATTGTCTGAGATCTACATTCTCACTGAATTCACTGAAATTATAGATATCAGAGGTCTGTTTTCTGTGGCTGAACTAGTGTACACTTTTGGAACTGAAGAAAGAGTGAGAAAAATTTAATATTTGTCGAAAGCGAGAAAAAGAGTTCTAGTGCAGGCTAGTGCAGAAACAGAAAACAGACCACATTTTTAATATTCTGAGCAACACAAAAAGTAAGTAAAGATGCGTGAAACATCCGAATATTTTAGAATTCCTTTAAATGGCTTTCCTTGAGGAATTTTTGAATTCTGTGTTACGCAGGATATTTTTTCAGTGCAAGAGCATGAAGAAAAATGTAAGCTATTTTACCGTATTGGTACCCTCGACGAGGTTCGGTTGTCTGCCAAACCCAAATTCCTTCTTTCCCGAGAATACTTCGTATATGAGTTTGCCGTTGAATACTGCAATTTTTGGCTTATACTTTCGTAATTTCTCGAGTAGAATGTGACTACCTGCAAAATAAAAACAATAATTAATGTAAATATAATTAATACAATTATAAGTAAATATATTACAATTTGATATATAATATTGATAATTAACAACCAAATGAAAAGGAATTAAAGTAATCGATTAACACATAAATAAATAGTACTTGTAATCTCTTTCTCTTTAATATTCTTTTTTACCTCTAATATATTTTAAAACTTTAAAACAAATTCAATTAAATTCAAATTTTATAGCATAGACAGTACATTTACGCTTGCCTATAATTACCCTAACTTATAAATATAGACATTATTACATAAAGTCATTGATTACAGATTACACCTATCGCTCCTCTTTATCCTCGCGTTCATTCGTAAATGCTATTTATATCATGCAATTCATCCATTCTATATATTTTTGTAAACGAGAGAGAAATTATCGCGTTGCAATTTAATAAAAGAGTACTTAGTAATAATAATTAAAGATATCCTCTATTACGAAAGACGTAACAATCGAATAACGTAAAGTAAACGAAACGATTTCTGCACGGTATAAATGTAAGTACAGATGCGACTGTAATTGTCTCAATTACAGGAATTAAGTCATTCTGGAATTATGCAGTTACTCAAGATTCTAATTCATTCATTTCTGTATTCGCATTGTTTTTGACTGATCGTAGCAGGACATATCGTAAATAGAATTTTTTTAAAATAAAATTTTAGTAGAGGGGAATATAATAAATTTACACAAAATTTATTAAGTTACTTACGTAAAAGATGTGTTAAGGAATATTAATGTAAGCCAGGCATTGGTCAATATGTATAAATATGTTCATAGACAACATAAAATCTAAAATCAGGATATAAGACATCTTTAACGTCTGGCTTTTTATTATCTGATTAACTTGTAGTTTTACTTAGTTTAGACTTAATTTGATGATAATGTAAAAGTGTTTTTTCAGCTATGATTAATTAATGATAGTTTTGTAATGATAATTTAAAAAAAAATCATCAGTTTAGTGATTAACCGTAGTGAAAAAAATAAAATTTTTCCATTATCTGGTTAAGTCTAACCATAAGTTCATCAGAAAATGAAAAACGTTCATTCCTATCAACATACATTAACTTTAATTTCGGTTTAACTTATTTTTTATCATCTTCTAATTCTAAGAATTAAAAAAGGATAAATAAAGAAAACTAAATAAACCCGAGATCGAAGTTAATCTATTGATAGAAATAA
The DNA here is from genome assembly GCF_000143395.1 of Atta cephalotes. NCBI lineage: Eukaryota > Metazoa > Arthropoda > Insecta > Hymenoptera > Formicidae > Atta > Atta cephalotes. The sequence continues at coordinate 2,600,121 of NW_012130079.1, read as the reverse complement.
ATCTTGGAAGCCTTTTAGAAGGTTCTCGCAAAAACTGTCTTTTCGACGTCTTATATCTCGATTTTTTATTGTTTGAGTTAATTTTTTGTCGTAAAAATGATTTTCATAATTCAATTGTTTGTTTCTCGAATTTAGAGGGAGAGGAGAGCGACGTCTTTTGAAACACGCTCGTGCAGGACCTCCACTACATTCGCATTCCTTTTCGTATTTTCCAAGTGTTGAAAGTATCGATACGCATGTCGGTTAATAGGATACGCGAGTCAGTGTTATTTAAATACATAGTTGATGATCAGCCGTTATTAACTAATCTCATTTGAAGCGGTGAGAAAAGTGTTCGACCTCTACTCCGCTTTTATACTTCCGGCCATTAATTTATCGGCTACTTTATTTTAGTGGGACTTGACATTTGATGCTCCACCGGATGACTCCAACTTCTCGCGAAAAAAGAAGAGACGCAATTTTCCTGAAACACGGGGACATCGCCGATGAGTAGTTTATTAGCTATTAATTATTACTGTTCTCGCCCGCTCCTAATAAATAATACGACGCTCTTTTCTTTTCAAGACTGCCTCAATTTTCAGTTCATTTTCTTTCGGAGTGAGACTTACTCCAAATGATTTACAGAGTACAAATACAAAATACCGCATGTATTTTGCTGAACCATGTGGTTATAGGATTTAAAAATGAAATCAGTGGCGTCGCGCATCTCTCTAATGATAAGCAAATCAAAGTCCGTCGGTAGGGCGACATTTTCGGATGGATGGAGGGGTCTACACCGCTTTCGGCAGGGCGATACGCGACACGCGTGTTGCGATATGCCTTTAAGAGCGAGCGGAGCGAGCGGCCGATAAAGTTGGCAGTACTGCCGCTTCCCGCGTCGCGTACACGCATGGCCGCTATGTCGAAGTAATCGGTCCGTTAAAAAACGTTTCGAGGACTGCTGCGGGATGGAAGAAGTGAGATACGACGCTTCGTACGAGCGTGAGTGCGTCGACACGATGAGATGGACCGCGACGTCCGTCGAGGAGAACGACCGGCTCCAACATGGATACGCGATGGACGATCGACGATACGGTGAGCACCCTTCGATCATGATCCACGAGCTTGTGTTCCTTTTCACCGATGCCGTGTAACGGCGCCGTTTGCTATTGTCACAAATGGCGCCGGTACATCTTTTTCCGGTTAGTTACATTGCTGCGATAATATCGCGGTGGATGTCGTTCATAAATGTATCCAAGTCCCTTCGAAAGAGATCGATCGAGATTGAGATACATTGTGGCAAGACGCTTGCCGTGTACGATGAATGAATGTTAACGTTCGAGCCACTCCGTCGAATTTCAGAGATAAATTGGAAAATTTTTTGTTTCCATGCGCCGCGTGGGAAAAGCGATTAGAGCTGTTATTCCGGAAAGAAACATGGAGGCATTCGCACACACGGTTCGCTCGGCCCTAACCTGTTGATGCAACCGGCTTTTATCTCATTAGCATTGTTATGTTTACTTTTATCTGCTTGTACGTCGGTTTTGTACTGTTCCTTTCTTTTTCATGGATATCGCGGAATATAAGTTTACTTCACTCTGGATATGCGTCAGCAAAAAGGAGTTAAAGATGGATTATGAAGACTTGTTCTAGACAGTGAATCTGTTAATTAATTCAATCAATGAAATGATCGTTTAAGAGAATTAAAATAGTCAAATAAATTTGAATGTATCTTTTTGTCGAAAAAAAAAAAATCAATTTTTTAAAGTTCCAAATCTCGATTCGCAAGGTATCGTGTGAAACGCCCTGTATATGCGATAACCCCACCATTTATACTCCGTACCTTCTACCAATGTAATTTTAACCTTCAACTAACTTTTCATGTTTTTCTAATTCTAAGGATTAGAAAAAGACAAAGAGTAAGACCGGTCTTCGTAGCCAATTCTTATATTCAAGTACAGCCTTAAAATATCATAAGTCAATCGAAGGGCTTTATTAGCATCTAAAGATATTATTTATTGTCAATTATTTTCTTCATATTCGATTGATTAATTTCGATTAATTTCTTACAGCTTAAGTTTTAAAATTTAAAAAGTTTAAGATTTACATCTTAAAATCTCATTGTAGAGCTGCTTAAGATGACCTTATAATAAGGATGAACTATGAATACTACCCTAAGTTTAACCGAGGTTAAAGTTAATCTAGATTGGTAGAAATGGGCATTAGGCGTTTTTATGAATGTCAGTAAAACGATCTCGCATCGATATGTCGAAACTTTCCCCACTCGTGGCATCGCGTCTATTGAATTCGGCCTGACGTTAGTAAGAGACGGATGTTTCTCCTCCGAACGAGAGGAACAAAGACTGCAGCACACAAAAAACGTAAGGCATAAGCGAATCAGCCAATCACAGTAGAGACATAAGGCAATAATGTAAAGCAGCGTCGAATCAATGGACTTTCAACACTTGACCAATCATAGTCAATTATTTTTCTCACATTCGACTGCGATTAATCAATTTCTTACGACTTTATTATTTAGATTTAAAGCTTAGTAGGTTGTGGCTTATTGTAGAAAGCCCATAGAAATGTCGATTCGCTTACTGCTTAATTGCTTTGATTGGTTCACTTTCTTATGTACTATGCGTTATGTAAGCCTCTATATTCTCGCCTCTTTATTACACACACATGCTCGGAAAACACGTAACTGTATAACACGTGTAACATCATCTTTTTTTGGCATAAATTCCGCAACGTGAGAATTTTTGGGTCGCGTTTATTTATTTAGAATTCAATGCATTCGATGAGATTCTCATTTCACATTTTTAAGATATATTCGAAGCAAGAGTGTACCCCGAAACTTCGAACGAAGGGTAGAGCACGAATAAATAAACTTGAGCGAGACCGAAGTTTACGTCGTGAGCACGCATTGCACCGTTAAAAGAAAAAGAGAACACTCCTTACGTTCCAGCGATTTAGATAATTCACCCTGGATGCCTCTCACGCACTTATCTCGCGATTATTTCTTTAACCCGTGCTTCCCATGCTGTGATTGTGCGTATCTCTTCCGAGATTTAGCACGGGTCTTCTCGGAGCGACGTTTACAGTCTTACAGTCGAAATCGTACTGATTGTTTGAGGTATACTGGAGTTACTACTACCTAAGCTAGAGATACTATAGACCTCTAAACTGCAAAGAAAACTACCTAAGCAAAACAACAAAGAAAGCGCTGCGTCACGGTAGGATTTGTAGGTTTCGTTTACCAGAACCATAGTTGAAACGTCGAATACAAATACGCCATTGAACTTCTTACTTAAGCGGCCAATCACAATTGAGAACATTCGAGCAAAATAATAGCGATCGAATAGTTCGCTTACCGTTAAAGCCACGTTGCTTTCTTGAAATTTTCTCGAATTTCATTAGCTTTCTCAGTTGCTTTAGGACAATCATTTCGAAAGCTTATCAATTTATAGGATATGTATTTGTAAACATCTCTCGGTTATTTTCTGTTTTTAGAATATTTGATAATCAACAAAGGGCTGTGTCATAACAACTATCCGGTACTGATTCGAATTTCCTCGAAGTACAGTGAGAGCAAAAATTCGTGTAAGGAAATTTTTGCTTATTAAAAAAAAGTCTTATTTGTAAAAAATAAACATTAATTAGTCATTTTATATAATGAATATATTCTGTTCTAACATAAACAAACAAGTTTCGCATTCCTGTATTCCTGATTTTAGAAGTTAAATTTCTGGACTGTACGAATATTTTAAGCATCCAAACAATAGAATTTTTAATTTTCGCTTATTTTTCAGATATATTTTCTATAATTAATACACGTCTTTTTGGTATATATAATTTTAAGAAACATACAGTCTATTTTATTCTTTATCAATAAATTGTTAATTATCCAGCAAGAAATGATTGTCGAATCGACGTTGAATTGGTGTTCAAAATCATCGATTCGATATAAATTCGATGATTCATTTCTTACTGGATAATATTTACTTTTTAAAAATATTTTCTCTGTACGAATACTTTTTGCACTCACTATATGTTATCAAACAGCAATATTTAAGAGGCACATATATGTTCTTTCTTATCGGCTTATTCTCAGATTTAAGAAGTGAAACAACTTTCCAAAACTTTTTGTGTTTAATAATATATTTCAAAGAGAATCGGTTCCAGATAATCGTGATACAACCTTTGTGAGATATTAATTGATGTTACGAAAATTTAAAAACATGTGTCTTTGAATTTTTTGAGTTTCTTTTCAATTATTTCAATAGATATATAAAATATTACAATTCTAACAATTAAATCATTGTTTCCTTCTTGTTCTTTAGAAGAATTTTCAAAAGAATTTTCGAAAGTTTCAATAATTGATTATCCAAGATTCGTTGGCATTGTATTGATGTACATCAATGACCCTTGTCTTCCTTTTTTTTCAATAGAAAAAGGAAAGTAATAGGCGTGAATGTCAACATTATTCCAGTAGGGACAATCCATTCGTCAAAGGCACATGTTGGCCATGTCGTTTTAGAGCCGACTTTAATGGAAATAGAAAAAGGAAAACAATAGGTGTAAACGCCGATGCATGTCAGGTCAATGTTCTGAATTACAAATTTGGAATAAACCGTTTTAAAAGAAAAATCGAGATGACTAAAGAATTAATTAAAAAAATCAATAGGAACTCTGTATATAATTAATCATTACAAAAATAACTTCATAAATTTTAAGAATGTTTTCATTTCATGTCTCAAATGCTTATTACATCGAAACTGTAGAGTTCAAATTCATAAATATTAATCGGACCGATACATATCCTATCTTTCGATTTTTTTATATAATAAAATATAAATATTATGATAAAATATTGTATAACGTGAATATAATACAAAGTTCAAATTAATTTTCCCGTAAATTATGTCGGGGCGATATCGGCTTATGCAATAATTATTTTCGACCGAGATTTCGTAATTATCTCATCGCTCGTTTCGAACATACTAAAAGCGTTCGACATACTGACCTTCTTTAATTTCCTTTCTTGTAAGATCTGCGCTGCCTTTCGTCGCACGTGCTACCATATTTGTAAAGCCAATACCGAGTCGCAAAAGTTTGTAATCGTCGTCCGCAGTCAATGGTTCGGGCGTGAGACCACTTAGATGTAGGCATTTCCCTGAAAAGAGAAGCACAATTACTTAACTGCATAAATTAATACTAAGAACTTAATGATCGCGTCCTCACGATCATAATGAACTTCATTACTCCGTGTAGTAAAGTATTAATTTGTGAATTGATCCTGACCTATTAATTTAAGATTCACAAGCAAAATTAGACTTTCAAATTAAATGCTTGATAAATTATTAAATTTAAAATGGTTTCCCTTGCATTTTTCACATCTTGCAGTAATTGTGGCTACGAAAAAAAAAGATGAAATTATCGTGTACAATGGAGCATGTTACATCGTTGAAACGCATCGCCGAAACGCATGGTCGGCTTTTAAAAATTTTAATGAAATCGACGTCCGTGATATTATGTGATCCATTTTTAATTTTAATTGCATAACGTTAAGCATTAAATTGCTTACTTGTGGCGCCATTATAACGAAACGTATAATTGCAGTCGTCGCATGAACGGCCAAATGACTTCGCAAAGCTATTGTTCCGCGCGAAATACTCCGTATTTTGTTAATAGGCCGCGCTCGACTATTTATATCCCATTAAATAAACGATCTAAATTTTCTGATAGGCATAATAAAGCCTCGCCCTGGCGGAGGCTTTCGCGCGGAGATAATGGAATTGTTAGAACAGAAGCGCGCAGCGTGTCTATTGTAATAGAAATGACAACCATTGTTGTTTCCATTGTCGATGGTACCGCGCTGGTATCGTTTTGCCCGGATTATACTAAAATCATCGTGAATTTCATCATTAAAGTTTATTACACACTTGAGACATATTTTAATCCGATTCACCTTTTTTTTCTTAATTTCAACTTACTCGAAATATTTTAATCGAAGCAATAATTCAAATTAATTTTCTTCGTCATCCAATTTTCTTAAATAATCTATTGTCGAATTAATTCTACAAGATAGCAGTTTTAATTATTTGTGAAGTATTGATGAAATTATTGATATTCCATTATTAATTTACTATTATTACACGGTAAAACTGGGTGATATCCATTTTAGGATATTGTAAGATCACTTGTTTTAATTTTGATCTATTGCGGATATAGAATAAATGCGGAAAGAGAGAAAGGAAAGCTCAGAGAGAGAGAAAGAGAGAGAGAGAGAGAGAGAGAGAGAGAGAGAGAACTATTTCATGAAGATATATAAATTAATCTCGTGCAAGATGTACAAACGATTAGCGGTTGACCGCTTGAATGTTGCAACAGCGACGAGCGTCAATTAGCGCCGCGAATCGCAAATTTCCATTGTATAAATAATAAATAGCGCGTATAAATAGCGTACAAACAGCGGTAAATCGTACGGACGACAATTCGTTCTAAATATTGACGTATGAATGCTTGGTAAACGCGCGCGATCGTTTATTTCGTATCGCGAAAAGCAAACACGGCGCTTAACGTAACGTATAAAAGGTATTCGCACCGGTTTTTGCCGCGGTTATGCAGATCGGCAGTGCGTGCGAAAAGTTCAAACGCTCGTTTTTACGGCCGTACGAATGAGCAGCTAAGTGCTCGTTGTCAAGTAATCCCCCGGGGAGTTTTGTTTTTGACATTTCCGCGAAACTGTATACTGCGTTATCGCAACAATTTAACGGGCAAATAATACTTTGTCGGCGGATCAAGCTATAGAACCGATAGAAAAGGATTAAACGCGGAGTTTAGGTCAGACATGGGTCGATCGATTTTTTCTACTTTGCCACATAAAATTGGATTATGAGTTCGCCTTGTGTCACGTCCGTGCAACTAGAAATAATAGCTTGTCGTTTGTAGAGGTTGATTTGCCGACTATACGAGTGAATTATTTACGCGTTGAAGTCTCACTTCGTTAATCCCTTTCTGCGTCACACTTTGTCGCAGAATTGATCGTCTTGCTAATCGTGTATTATAATCAGTTCGAGTTATATCTTAATCCTATGGTAATACTAAAATACATGCAGATAAATACATACAAAGATAAAAATTCATGTAAGAGAATATTTCCTGTAGATTAGTACTTTATGTAGATGAATATCTTTTTCTATACTAATGTCTAAATAAAAATGTGTAATTAAATTTTATTAATTAAATATCCGGTATAGGGTTTTAATCGGCCCAGTAAATGGTATTGGCCCAGTCATTTAACAGTGATAGCCAAAAGCTGGTTGACAGAAGACCTTGGCTGTCAGTCGATAATAGTTGGTTTTGTTGTAATTGCTGTCGATCCTACATGGGATATTAAAAAACCATCACAGAAAAATTTTCGTTTTTTTTACAGCGTCTAAAATAAAGTTTTCTATTAGTTATTGTATGTGGCTGTGTTTAAAGGGACTTTAAAAGAAGTTAATAAAAAGGTTCATAAATTAAAATATTCTTCCGCGTTTACGTCACATTGATAATAAATTTATTTACCGAAAGCCACAACCGCTGAAGCAATAAACGTTGCTCCTCCTCGTTCACGCGAGAGAAAAGAAAGTGGGGCCAGATAAATCTTTTGCGCTCTCGGCGGTACAGGTACACGGACACTCACACGTGTTCGCATACACGTGGGGATGAGACAACATCCCAGTGGCGCGAAATTACAATCGTCGCCAAAGTCTATTCCGCGAACATTTACCTCCAGGCAGCAGATAGAGATTTATGACGCGGCCTCGGGAAATTCTCTCTCGCTGCTTTACTCCAGTGGCACCGACCTACAACGGGCGCACCGCGCCGCGCCGGCACGACCTTGGAGAACTTCGGAACAAAGTTAAACGCTCGTCCGCGGCCGTTGCACGCTTTCCGGCACAACGTGCCCGACCTCCAAGTCCACGGGAAAAGACACGAACCGCACGTGTGTGTAATGCCGGTTCCACATTGTGGAGTCATGACCCGAGTGAAGTCTTTTCGAGAATAATACATTTATGCATAATTAGCATAAATTTTGGATGTAGGTAAAGAAGAATTTAAACGTCCAACGGACGTGTAAAATCTAATTTTTCTGAGGGAGGTGTATTTTTGTAAGAAAGTTTTTTGTCATCAATTTTTACGTCTTATTATCCACACATTTCTTCTTTTTCTTTGAGAATTCGTGCATACATACATATATATATATATATATATATATATATATATATATTTTTTTTTTTTAAAGCAAAATGCTCAGGTTATTGGGCGAGTAACGTTCGCGAACTTTCGTATGAACGTAGTTTAAAGCTTGTCATGGCAAAGGGGCCGGGGCCATAAGAAGGAGACTAACGGCCGATCGAACAAACTTTATCGGGGCGAAACGCGACCCTCCTCCGTCATTCACGACGCTAACCTAACCCAACTTGACTTCGCTCGACCTTCCCGCTTAACCACGCTTTATGGTATTTCGAGCGAGGGTGTGAAAAGTGTGTTTTCTCTCCTCCTCCTCCCCCTCCCCCTCCCTGTACGTCGATGGAAAGCAAATGCACTCGTTCCCGTGTCGCGGATCGTCCGTAAATTACGACTTGTCTCTGATATGGACGTAATCGGGATGGAATTCTACGCGAACCCAAACGTGAGACTTTTATTTTTTTAGAGTTGGGAAATTATGGTAATTTATGAGAAATTCGTGGATTCACCGAGCGAGAAAAAATAGCTAAGAACTTCTCCCGCGGGTATTCTTTGTGAATAACGTTTCTATGAAATAATTTCCGTCATTCAAATATTATCGCGAAAGCTGTTGCTGTTTTTGAAAATTTTTGCTACTATATAATCTGCTAATATGGCTGGTGATATCAGAATTGGTAATACCGGGTATTGGTTTCAAGGATTTAATTTTTTTTTAGTATGAAAAAAATATGTAAAGAATATAAATTTTTAAAACATCTGATAATGCCGTTAAAAGTAGAAATAAAATACCGAAATGTATACGTCATAAATATTAACATCAATGCAAATATTTTTCTGTAATATGGAACCATTGTTTCCGCAAATAATTTACGTATATATTTTTACTGTAGTATATTTTTATTAATGGATATCTCTGAACCGCGTGCAACTTGATATATAATCGATGTGCAATATGTGAAATCTAAAGATAATATTTCCAATCTACAAAACCGAAAATATCCGAATAATTAATTTCAGTATGATCTCATTTAGTATCACAAATTAATCACATTATTGATATTCGCTGACAGTCATAGGAAATATTAGCTGCAATTCTCCATAAATCTCAGTTCTCTCTATAAATTTGCGTATCTCTATATATATGCATTAACAAGTACATTATCATGTACGATTTAATCATCTGAAATACATCTTTTATGCGATAGCCGGAAAAAATAGTTTTCTTTCTGAGAAGGAAGAAAAATCTATAGTTTTTTTAGTTCTTTCAATTAGTTCTTTCAAACAGTAGACGTTAAATCGTCGTCGTAGACTAAATAGACTTCTAAAGATGTTTGCAACAAGTATTTCTCAGCATGATTTCTCAAGTTTCGTTATGTTGCGACGAAACAGTCAAAACTCCGGACCTCTGAATTGTGTTAACTTTTCGAACTTTTGGACTTGAAGGCCATCGTAGTATGTTCTCCTTAACTTTGCGTTATAGAATTCCGGACATCGGAGAGAACGCAACAGGATTTTACTTATCGCAGTTTTCTTTTCACCCGTTCCTACTTCTTTCTCCAGAGGTCTCGTTCTCGGTTACGAAAGGCACGACGAACAACACTCTTGGGGAAGAAATATTGCCCTTGATATTTTTCTAATGCGCGGAGACTCGACCTTCTCTCCTTCATTTCGAGACAACGGTAACGATGCGCGAGGGAACCGCGGGGATCTCGACTATCATTTAGCGCGAAAATGCACAGTTTATTATCTAAATGGCTGTTAACTCGTTGCGTGGATCGCTCGTAGTCGTGTAAGATTTTTGTAACAGCGGTAAAATAAATTATCGCAACTTCTCCCTTGACACTTCTGTCATCCCTTCCATCGTTTCTTCCGAGTCTCTTTGTCAGATAAGATAATAGTTTTTGTTAGATGTTCATTATGCTAAATAATTAGAAATAGTGCGTCTGCGAAGTCGAGCTGTTATATTTTACACTACATCATAAATACGCAAACGGTTCGGTAGCGATTCATTTGTAGAGATAAATCTATTTCACTTTGGACATCTTAATCGTCGTCGGTGAACTCCAACGAGCATTGTTAGTTTCGCGCTTTATCAAATGCGTGAATTTCTCGATCGACGAGTATATTCGCGTTTGAAACAGTGTGAAATCGACACGGACGATATTCCTCGCTTGTCTCTCGGACGAACGGCGAGCCGCAACGAAACGGCGGTGGCGACTATCGCACAAATTTCTCAAACCTCCATTGACCTAGATTTCGCTCCTTTTTTTCCTCTCGGATTCTGAATGAACGCTTGGTTTGAGTCGGTGGCGATGGCGGGCAACGAGGTAACAGTAGGAGAGAAAGAGAAGGGATATACGATGGATAGAGAGCGAGCGAGAGAGAGAGAGAGAGAGAGAGAGAGAGAGAGAGAGAGAGAGAGA
>NW_012130079.1:2584915-2588850 GCF_000143395.1 Atta cephalotes | reverse complement strand
CTCGCCTCACTCACACAACCACTACTCATTATAGTTACCACTACACTACCGTGTTGCCTCAATCTACACCACCTCCTTCTTCGCCACCTCCTTCGTTGCCACCTACGGCAACCAACCGCCAAAGGACGGTCTTGCGTCTAGTGATGGCCCTCGAAGCAATAACCAGCCGCAATTCTCGAGCGAAGTACGAGTGTCCCGAGTAGAATATCGCGACGTCGTCCTTTGGGTATCATATTAACTCCTTGATGCATCTAGTCCTTATATATAAGGGCGATTTCTTTGATTCAAATATTATTTTTTAATACTATTTACTTCTTTCATCTGTGTGAGAAACATAGTAATTTTGTAGAATATCATTACTATTTGTATTCTTCACATTTAGAGATTTAGATTATTATGTTGATTTTCATATATAGTTGATATATAGGTATATGATCATGCCACTAATTTTGCCCTACCGAAAGAATAGAGTAAAGAGAGTCAAAAAGAATTCAAAGTCTTCACTTTCACCTAGTAAAGTAAAAGCAAATTTACAGTATTTAATGTTACTTCGACCATATTGAGGTTAATATTAATGTAAGTGGCACAAATTATTTCCGTATTTGATACTGATAATATATACAAGTTTCTATTTGGAATATTGGTTTCTCAATGGCATATAGTTTTAAATAGCATAGTTTGAGAAAGTTACTGTACAAGTTACTTATAAGTTACTTTTTATTATAGAAATTGAGTACAATAAGTTTGGATATTTTATTTTTTATATTATATTTTATCATTTGCTCCAATTTTGTATTACTTTTTCTATTAATTTTGATCTAATTTTGATAATAAAGCCATACAAGGTAATCTAAAAAATAACTTATAAAGTAATTTAAAAACTAACTTTCTCAATCCTGCGCATAGATCTATGTATATATCAAGATTAAAGTATATATGTGCAACATAATAATAGAGGTGATAACAGATAAGTAGTCACGATTGTATCAACTATTTTATAATCAATATTAAACTTTATCGCGTGTCGCAATTAATTTCAATGTGTTATACCTTCTAATTATTATCTCTCGCATATTCGTGCCAATAGTCGCGTCCAACCGGTCTGGGTGGTCACGATAATGACTAATAAATCCACCTATAAATTCTCAATGGACCGCTCCACGTCGGTTTGCTTACGTTTCCTTTCGTTTAGCGGGATTATGTACGGTATATACCTGATGCGCGCGGACACCGGGCACGGTCGGCGGTTTGCTCTTCTCTCTTTGCAGTTACGACGATAAATTACCCGAATCGCAGAGAAAGAAAACACGGGAAACGAAGTGTACCCGTGAGTACTCATTCTCCGTACTCGCCTGACCGCATTCCGACAATAATCACTTCATCCACTGTCTGTGGCTGTGCCGCGCGCGACGAATGGAGGACCTTAACTACTTTCCACTTACGATTTAATTTACCGACGGCGTATCGTTTTATGCCGCCCGCGGCAATTACGCGTCGGCGAGATTTATCATCGCGCCTGGGAAAATTGAAATTACCGAAGCGTCTCGATACGCTCGCGCAAGTGGAACGTGACTTATCGATTAGAAACTTCGGCTCTTATCGATGTATTGAACGTCCCGAAACGAATGCACTTTCTTTTCCTTCGACTTGGTATTTTCTTAATTAACTCACGATCTGTTAATTACATATTGTGGGACGAAAATAAATAACGAAAAACTTGCTTAGCGCGGATCTTTCGAATGATTTTTGCTTGAGCGGAATAACGTAACGCTTCATCACTAAACTCGTTCACCGAAACTAATAAAAATTGATCCACGTAGGCTATAATTATCTCCTGTAAAATCCAACATTACGCCTTAATTCGACCACATAAACGTATGATACAGAATTGGATTATCCGCGAGATTTCATTACGATTGCGACAGGATACGAAGCGGATATTCGCAGAACGTGCTAAAATCTTTCTCATAATACATCTCGCAGATAAACCGCGAGAAGAGATATGTGTGAAATATGGTATTAAGATTCATGGATCTTGAATTGAACACGTAATTGATACGAATAAGAAATTTCTCTATTCTGAACTTAATACTTTTTTGCATCTTACGTCGCATTACACACGAAAAAATATAATTGTGCAATCGATTTTCCCTCAACTTTTTTCTTTCCCTCTCTCTTTCCTTATCCTCCAATAATGAAATAAAACAGAATCATTCAGGAGAAGAAAACTCAAATAAGATATTAGAAAAGTTGCGTCAGTTATGTGGGTCGTTATTATCTAACATCACTCCAAAACAACAACAACAACAACAACAACAACAACGGGGCGAAAGCAGTTTGTGTTTCCCGTTGTACTTCACGTATAACATCAGCCTTGAGGTTCTCACGTGCGACCATCGGCTCGCATAATCGATTATCGATAGGCGGCGGGGAGGATAATCTCGGTGCGAAAGCTCCGAGCGATGTCATGACCCCTTAAGAACGCTCTTCTCTCTCTGGGAAAAAAGTTTCTCCGATAGAAAACTTCGACCGAGTGCCGTGAACTATCGAACCGGTGCGGCGCGACGGCCGCGCGAGTAAAGGATTGCCGCACGTGTATATACACGGCGGTTATAAAATAACCACACGACAATCTGGGGATCGGTCGAAAACGATAAAAAAGTAAAATGTTTTATATTTGTGTGAAAAACGCTCCCGAATTGATATGGCCGCGAATTCGACGCGGAACTTTTATTTGGAAACGTTCTTGTGAAAAAGGAATAAAAATATGATTTGAAAGAGTACATACACGCATGCATTGTTCTAACGCTATGATGCGTACGACTCGTGAAATATTGATAACGTTGTCGAGAGGAATATAACTCTGCGTATCTTGCGTTTAAAACGCTCACAGTTTTCCTTAGATTTATCGTTCACACGCGTGCGCGTGTTACACAAGTAATTCGCCTCTAGAGATAATATTCGTATTCGTAATATATTACGCTTATGCTTTGCAGATTATAGATTTGATATAAATTTTAAAATTTGCAAATTGCAATTAGCCATTATTTATCACATTCATTTCAACGCTTTATTAAATACATATTTGATTCAATCATTCGCGATGTATTACGACATATTTTCTGTGAAAATATAAAACTTTTGCATTATTTCCGCGTTTCAAAAATATTGTGACATGTAAAATTATTATCTATGACAAGGATATTTTAAAAATTATCCTTTGAAAGAGACATTTTCGAATCTATATATTTATTAGCACCATATATATATATATATATATTCATGTAAAAGGATATATTTTAATTTTATTACAGATTTATCTGTGTCGGTTCAACTATAGAACACAAAATAATTTCATTTCTCAGGTCTTTGAGATAAGAACCATTTTGTCCACGAAGAATACCTGCTATTTCCCTCACATGATTGAAGATGATTCGCGCATAACCGATATTTCTCTCGGTAACACCGACTAGTTATCCTCGTTAGGTCGCGACAACGCGGCGTATGGCCAATTCTCCGAGGGTTTCTCTTACAACAAGTTGGACCTGTCGGGGGTCGAGGTCGTCGTCGAGGGCGAGGGTGGTCGGTCCGGAACCGATGGTACGCGCTCGCTTGTGTACACCACGCCGCGCTGCGTCGTGTCGCCTCGCGTCGCCTCGCGTCGCCTCGCGTCGCGTCGTGTCGCCCGGCGTCGCGGAGACTCGGCTTGGCACGACCACGAAAAGTTTCGCCGGTCACGTTCAACTTTCGCGCGCCGTTCGAAAAACCTCTCTCTCTCTCTCTCTCTCTCTCTCTCTCTCTCTCTCTCTCTCTCTCTCTCTCTCTCTCTCTCTCTCTCTCTCTCGTCGTCGTCGTCGTCGTCGTCGTCGTCGTCGTCGTCGTCGTCGCGCGTCGTCGTCGTCGTCGTCGTCGTACCGTCGTACCGTCGTACGTAC
>NW_012130079.1:2583505-2584895 GCF_000143395.1 Atta cephalotes | reverse complement strand
ATTTGCGAACGAGCACGTATTACATCCAGGTGTGCTTAATGATATCCCCGCGCGAAAGTCTCAAGACGTCGGATGCTTTTTCTTTCTTTCTCTTTCTTTCTCTTGCTCGAGTGTCGTCGCCCGTTTCTCGAGTAATTTCAGCTTTTGTGCTCGCGCAAGGCCGAGGATATTTTTTTAATTAAAACGCGCCGAGGGGTTGGCGCGTTTAAAGCGAATTCGGTCGCTCGCGTGCGACTTTGAAGCGAGACTTTTTCCTCATCCGATACGGCACCACCGTCCGGCTGTTAAAACGAGATAATAGGGAGAAATGTCCTTCCGGGGCGATTCAAGCGGGAGATCTTCAGGCTTTCGCGCCTAGGGCTGCCTGCGTCTCTCGGCAGTAATTCCACCGACGTCTCTGTTATCCGAGACACAGCAGGATACAGTTTCACAAAGGCATCAAAGGTAAGAAACAGGCGTTCCCTGTATAATCGTCATCCGATAGCCAACATAGTACTTTCTCTTTAGACTCTCTTCTTCTGACCCTTCGACCCTAACCTACTGTTCTACCTAATATTTTCCTCATTGCCATTTGTTTTTTCATTTTGAAAACTAAATTCTGAAACTTGACAATTATGACAAATGGAACTAAATTAAGTAATTTTGGTTTGTATGATAAACAATCTTAATACATTCTTTTTTAAATTGATGTATATTGTGGGATACAAAATAACACTGTGAGAAATAAAGTTAACTTAATTAAGTTAGCAAAAAAAGCGATGACAAAGAAAGTTCTATAGGTCTCATATTTTTAACAGACACCCGTCTAAGTGGATGGTGTTCAATCACATCCGAGAAAAAGATGCTCCGTAAGCCGGGAAATAATTCGTACGACGACCGGACGGAAAACTCAACATTATATGCATTCGTCTAGTCATTGACGTGTCTTTTTCGCGAAATTTTGAAAGAAGTAAGGAAAAAGAGACAGAGGGCACTAAATTCTAGGGAGGTAGTGAACGTGTACGGACTGTAAGCTGCTATCGAGCGGATAGGCGTGCGACAACCTCTCTCCCTTCGTCGTGCTCCCCTCGTGCAGCCCCAGAGTTCCCTTTTTCCTCCTGCTCACCACCCCCTAACCAACCCCTGTCCTCCCTGTTCGCCCTCTACCGCCTCCTCCTCCTCCTCCTCTTTTGCCCCTCTTGGACCGAGCAGCAGCGACAGGGTGGTCGGTGGGTGGAAAAGGGTGGAGGCTGAGGCTACACGTTTTCCCACACTCGCCCTTCTCACTCCCCCGACCCTTCTCTCTCTTCGCCATCCAACGCGGCACCCTTCGCCCATCTCGCCCTTGCTCGACCCAGCTCCTCACCCTTACGCTCCCTTGCCTTCACTTCTCTCACCCTCTCTCTCTCTC
>NW_012130079.1:2576771-2580335 GCF_000143395.1 Atta cephalotes | reverse complement strand
TACTCTCTCTCTCTCTCTCTCTCTCTCTCTCTCTCTCTCTCTCTTGCTCTCTTTCTTTCTCTCATTCCCTCTTTCACGACACCGCCGACGGCGAACTGGGTCGCCGACCGAGTGCCCCCGAGTGCTGTGCCGTGTCGCGAGCAGCCCCCATTGCCGTCTCTCCCGATCGACAACGAGCGCCTTTGGCCGAGAAAAAGTTTTTTCCCTTCTATCCATGGACTTTCGAGAGGCGACGACCGGCAAAATTGAACCGCGACTCGTTGCGAAATCGCTCGTATTGCACCTTTCCTCTTTGAACCTGTTCAGTAGCGGCTTGTTGAAAAGTTTAAAGATGTGATAAGAACTCGCTAAACTATCGATAATTATCACATAAAAGTTTTATTATAGGGACATGTTTTATAATAACAGACGATAGTGTCGCTTTTATGAGGTGTTAAACATATAAAAGTGTGATATTTTAAATAATACGAATGTGTCAACAAATAATTTTTTGAGAAATTATAAATTTTGAGAGAAAAAAATGATTACTTTCTATAAACATAATTTATATATCATTATTTTTCTAGAAGTGTGTCGTTTTATATTCTGCTTTATCAAACTGATGTAATTGTAACTGACGTTTGTAATATAGTGTCGATATTAAAATCTAAATCTCATCTTTATATGGTGAATTATTTTTGAAATTTTTAAATATTATATTATATATTTTATATATTATTTTTATATTATATATTATATATTTTATATATTACTTTTAAGTTAATAACTCGTGGCCAACAAACGAGTTCTGAGTAATTGATTTTCTTGAATTTACCCGAGCTTTCTTTATCCACTGTAAATTAAGATAGTTATATAATAACGGACGGATGACGGAGCGCCGCCTCTGATTTTAGCGTGATTTAAATTCCAGCTACAGAATGCGGTTGACAGGGCTAAATAATAAAGTCGATCAATCAAGTCCAATTTTGGTACCGTCCGAGTAACTTCGCGCGCGAAGTGGGTCATCGACCGAATACACTGCACGTCGCGTGTGCGTTCGACGTCCGTCACTGGCGAAGAAATATTTGCGCGCGATAAAAGCGAAATCTTCCGGAACGCGTCTCGTTCGGTTTTCCATCGAGGTTTTTTTTCCTTTTCTTTTTTTCGTAAATCGTACAGAGATAAACGAACATGGGCTCGCGTGGAAAAATCAACAATACATCGGAAATATTTGCAAAGATGAGATATCCACAAAACTACGCTCGTTGCGCATATTTTGTATCGTGCGAAAAAAATCACCGCGTGGATTGGGTCGTACAATCGATTGCGAGAGGAAAAAGTCTCTCCTCGCCCCGCCGACGCACCTTCGGGCGCAGTCTTGAATACGACCTCGCAAGTGTCATGATTCAGCATTGTAGACTGAACAACGTCTAGAAAATGTAGGTACTTTAAAATATGCTTGTACAATATTTTGATATTACAGTCAAAATTATGCGCATAATATATAGCTGCCGAGCGTTCCGAGTGAGACAGATTAAATCAGCTCTATTTCTTACACTTTTTGCATTATATTATTCTACAATATATATCATATAATTTATATATAATATCAATATTTAAAACGATAATAATTATTTATTCATCAATAATAATTTTAAAATTTCTTATTCATTGTCTTTTTTTTTGTATTGTAAATAGAATTAACTTTTATTCATTTTCGGCAAGTTGTTTATCTGCTTTCTTTCATGATCATGAGATCATGCGTGATACTTTCTAATTTAATATTACAGTTTAAATAGTTTAGGCAAGACCCTAAATTACTATGCCGCAATCAGCGAAGTAAGCTCTCCGGAATGATAATCAGGCGAGACGTCGGCGTCGCGATGCGTTTGGCAATTTCGTAGAATCGAGTCATCGCCGGCGGGGAAATCTTCGAACCAGTTGCGTCCTTGCCGGGAGAAACTTTTTCCCTCAACATTCCGGGGGATATAAACTGCGCGCGCGGCAAGCGGCGGCGCGAAACTTCCGACCCTTAACCCGTTTTCAGATGTTCTCCGAGTTCGCGGGAGGGAAGTTCGAAACTTTGCCGGGACGTCTTTCGCGGGTTACATTCAATCAAATATGTACGATTCCGAGTGCGAGGACAAAATCTTAATCGGAATCCTTTAAATTTATATGCCCGCGAGGCAGTTACGTCAGCATCTCTATAATTCACTTTACAATTCCTAGGTGAATAAAGATGTTTTAAATCATCGAAAAGGAAGTTTCAAGTATATGCATAGAGTCTTGGCATTGTGTACTTTGTTTGCGTATAGATGTATAGAGATATTCATGAAATGTCTCTGTTTTTAGTCATAGTTTGTGCAATTTAGAATTAGAGGCAAATTGTCTTTCGAAGAAGATCTAAATAAGAAAGTTTACATTTTACATTGCAAAGGAGGAAGTGTTTACTTTCAATGACGGTAACAAAATCTTATTTTTTTTACTTAGCTTTAAGCGAATTTTAAATTAAATTCTTCAAAGTTAACTAACGACATATTTAATGTAACGAGCTTCTCACATTTTCACCACCAAAAAACATTCTGTGTTCGTAACAGTTATAATTAACGAGAGAAAATATGACAGTTCTGAGACATCCTGCATATTACAAATAGATAATATATATCCACGGATAGGGGCGTTTCACGATGCGTATGTTATCTGCAGTAACATTGCGGGAACATGATTATAACACATTGTAAAATACAGCACGTTGGTGTTGAACCGGACAAATGCGTGTAACAGATCCGTCTATATGAAAGTGCATTTGAATTTGAATACCACGGAACTAGTTTACGCTTAACGTATCACTGTGATATTAAGAACACGAAGTGATAAAACTCGCGAAAAAGGAGAAAAGCGCGAGAGTGGAAATATGAATGAAATCGCGTCGAAGATTTATGAATTAATGAGCAATTCACAATTACGTATCCGTTTAACTTTACCGAACCTCATGTTCTAATTATATCTCATTTAACTAAGAAGTCAGTTTAACCAGTTCAAAGTTCAAATACGGAACTCGATTCCTATGTTGTTAAATGAGCATGCGTCACATAAATTTTTAAGGGACTTGCACACATAAATAATAAATATATAAATGTACTTTCTCACATGATTACAACTCCACCAAAAATCTTGCAAGCATTATACATCCTTAGCGAGTCCTTGCATTATGAATTCGGTTGAGTGTGTACAAAATTGTGTCGGGCAGTTTCACAAAAATGAATCAAATCGTCGTAAAGTTTTCACTATGAAGAAGGAGTTTCCAACTTGCGATGAGAAATCACCACGAAGATCAACAAAGTGAAACACTTATCTCATGTACTCCACTGCGGTCGCGAGGATTAAGAAAACAGATCGAAGTATCGCGAGATCTCGACGCGCGTGCGAACGAGCGAACTTCCTCCTTACCGATCTAACGGGTGAATCACGGCCCCGTTAATCGACCCTGCCGGCTCACCCCGAAATTACGGAAAAGAGCCCCGCGTCTCTCTCTTTTTCCCTCGCCCTCTCGCTCGCGCTTTCTCTCTCTCTCTCTCTCTCTCT
>NW_012130079.1:2568344-2575146 GCF_000143395.1 Atta cephalotes | reverse complement strand
ACCAACCCTGCTTTTTCCCCCGTTCTGCCCAGCCGCCCTCCTTGCCTACGCTACCACCCCCTATCCCCCTTTTTATCCCGCTCTCCCTTGCGCGCACCACTCATTATAGTTTCTCCCTCCCTCACTGTGCTCACTCCCACCCCCTTCATCCATCTATCCCTCTTTACCCCTCTTCTTCATGCGGCCACCACCTCTTCATCCTTCTCCTCCTCCTCTTCCTCTTCACCCGCCTCAGCCACTACCATCCGCTCGCTCGCTGCTGCTCTCCCTTCCACCCTTACACCGTCGCCCACCCTCCACCCGGTTCAACGCTCTACCGCAACCCTGGGAAAACCCTGGAAAATCCAGCGGCGTGCACCTAACTTCACCGTGGCGTACATGTATGTGTGTATATATGTATGCATGCATATATGCTGCACGTGCGTGTGCCGGTGACACACGCAAGCAGAGGTTGCGTGTAGCTACTGGGTGTCCCGAAAATCATGATCGCTTTCTTTCTTCAAAGCATTTATCAACTATTCCTAATGGAGCGGAGAGATTTTTTTTTTTCTACAAATACATAAATAATACAATACATAGATAATACTACCACCTGCATTTCTTTCATTTCAATCAAAATTAAAGAAATCTAGTTAATTATACGTGAAAAGAAATTTTGTATCCTAAAATAGGACATACGAAACTCGAAGAAAAGTAATACCTTTTCGAACGTTTGTGGGGAAACAGTCCAGTTCCGACTTGATAGAAGGATTTTTAGGTAAAAAAAAACGATTTTTGGAACACCCCATAGGCGATGTTGCGTACGAGCGCATATACAGGCGCCGCGGGAGGCATGCGTACGTAATGGGCATCGGCCAGGCCGTTAGCGCGAAAATTGTTTATTTAAAGCCCGAGCGGATGCACGCGCGCACGGGGATGGTCGCGCGTGCGCCGCGCGTGTACGCATTGGAAATTGCATATGTAAGACCGGTGAACGTGAACGTGAACGCACGTGAATGCACCGTGCGATTCATTCCTGGTATTATCGAGATTTCAAGAACTCGAAACGCTAGGAAGATCGAAACAATGGAAAAAATATGTGCAAGGAAAGATGAAGCAAATTGCAGATAACTTGTAGAATTTCTCGCTATGAAGCGGATGAAGACGAGAAAAGAATCGACAGACGATATCTAATTACAGTTTAAAGAAGTATTGTTCTGTTATTAACGTGAAAGAATAATGAAGTTAATGCGTATGTTCAGAGGAGAATTCAGTTCTCTTTGATCATTCGGATTATGAAGATTACAGTTCTAACTACAATATATAATATGTCAACTACTGCCTAACGTAATACTTTCTCGGACGGTGTTTTTTTCCGCATTTGATTCGCACAAATAAAGTAATGATCCTAGTTACCATGCTCGTGATTAACAATGTGCGTTAATAGTACCGCACCTGCGTTTACTTATGTACGCGTTTCCCGATATATCTTATATTGTCATTACGTTGGTACGGGCAAATATTTGATCGCGATACACTCGGACGAAAGCAAACGCCTCCAGCTATTATGGCAGTGTAATAATCGGGCGCGTAAACCTGCAGGTAGCCGTGCGTTTATATTATATATTACACTACATTACATTAAGCATGTTGTATGCGTACAACGCGCCCACCGCTGATAAGCGCGCGGACTCGTGCAGGTTCACGTAAATCGCGGGGGCCCCGCCAGCGATACGTCGTGCATGGGGGCGCATTAATACGCACGTGCTTGCCGTGCGTGCGCTTTGGCAGTTGCATCGAAGATAGCCGGGACTGTTCGTTGTCGGTGATTAAATCTGCGCGCGAATCCAAGAAAAGCAGGGAATTCATCTGTATTTTCGATCAGGCACCATCATAGTCCTCTGGCTAACGAATCAAAATTATTCCTACCTTGATGGATATCAGAGGAGTAATGGTAACCATCCCTTGAGTTAAATAACATTTTGGTTTTACTTTTAACTTTCAAAATGTAAATAATTTCTATAACTACTTTCAAGATAAACAACGTCGCTATTAACGTATGCACTTGGTAAATAATAGATTAAATTTGAATCAAATTTAATACATTTTCTTGAGTTTAATTGTTTAACTCCACTGTTTTAGTTAAATTAACGACATATTGAGTGTCGATTTATAGAAATGATCAATGAAAATTAACTCAAATTGGATAGAATTTGACATTATTGGATAGAATTTGACATTATTTAACAGTAAAATCTTATCCGTTGAATCCTAATAATGTATAGGTATAGACAGCTTTTCTTATCAATATAAATATCTCTTTTGAACTTTTTGAACATTCTGTAAACATGTTTCTTTGTTCCGATTAGTACTCTTCTGCTTTTAATAGAAAAATTGGCACGTCACGCGGGGATCACGACACAAAGGATCCAATTATTTCGGCATACCTTCTCCCGGCAGTGAGTTTTTTTTTGTACGAAATTGATGAAGATTTTTATGTTCACGTTGTGCCGCATATAAATCATATTAAAATGTATTAATCGACGTTGCGAGCAAGGCAAAAATAAACACGTAGCGTATGTACATGGGGTATGTGCTGTATTAAAACTGTAGGTTTACATCCGCGCTGTGGGTGATTTATGCGCGTTGCAACGACTCTCTCGTTGTGTGCTCATCGATGCAGGCTTCGCGATTTCAGATCCCAGGTTCTCCGGTGCAGAAAAAAGCGCGAGATGAGGGCTCGGGTCATGGATCGCCACTAGGCTCTCCACGAGCTTTTCCCGGATCCGCGAATTTTACCATTCGTGTATGTTTGTTTCAGTTCATTTACGAATCCCGGTTTACATTTATCGCAAAATCCTGATTACGCATTAATCAACGCAAAAAAGTTAGCTCTATTATTAACTTAGCGTTTATGTTTCACGTTTTTACTTCCTTTACGCGAATGAATCGTCCGATTTTTTTTTTTTTTTTTTTTCTAGAATGATGGTCCTGAACGATAATCGCTCCCAGCATTCACCTCTGTCTCCCATTTTTCTCGCCGACTCTGATTTTCTCGTTGACTTGATAATTACTCTCCTCGAAGCGCGTCTAAGACGAGGCGCGCGCAAAGCGCACTCGATTTTCCCGGGGGCGGGTATAACATTATGCAATTTTATGCGGAAACTTCGAGAGACGCAAAGGCGAGGCTCGCTTGCAAGACTATGGTAATGGTGTGGGTTCGTTAGCGCCACGATTGTCGGACACATTGGCGCTCGTTTATACGGATGTTCGGAATTCGAATTGCGAATTCATGTCCTGGTAGAAGTACCTGTCAGTGGCTACAAGTCTCTTCCTTTGCTCGCGCTTTCCATTTGTTATTATTATGACTTCACAGCTTAACGCTCTCGTCACGAAACACCTTTTATTATTATTTTTATATTGTTATGATCGCATCACTCGAATGCTTTCCTTTAAGGTACAAAGTAAATTAGATTAATTTATCATAATAAAATTAGTTTTTGTTAAAATATACGATAAAAGTGTACGATAGAATCACTCACAGAAGTGATTTCCAGGTCCAGCATAGTGATGTCCCTTATAAGCTGCGAACAGTCCGGGATTGATACCAATCTGTAAAGTAAGACAAATATGTCTCGTTAGAATATTTGAAACATTTCTAGACATCATTTTACTAATAATAAAGTCTGACGCGAACAAATCGCGAATATATGATTGCATACGCGTTCATGCTAGCTGCAGACATGATTGTTTTATATTGTTATTTTAATTAGCCATGTTGATAATACAAAAACAAACGGATGTTCTTAAGTCTCTTGCGTCGACGTCGCTGTATTTGTTCCGCTTTGAAAACTTCTTGGATTCTCTCTTCTCCTCGTTTAGAAATTATTACTCACACTTATTTTCGTGTTTCAAAACAGTGAAATTATTGTCTCTTCATGTGCTTCGACTTTTCGCCGAGTTTTTCCAAATCCAAACGAGGAAAAACGCCGAGAAGAGACAAGTTGCTGCAAGTCACGCGTTGTTGTCGACGTAATTAATTTCGCTTTCTATCGATTATCAAAGCTAAATCCGAGACTTTGGAGAAAAACGTTCATCGATGTTTCTCTCGTTTAACTCGTGGGGTGTTATAACAAAATGCAGGCGTAAACGGGAATGAGAATTGTATCGATTGTAAATCTGTATAGTGTTAATTAAAGCAGACCGTGGCGTGATTGATTATGTATATAAATGCAATATGATGAAAACTAATGGCAAATTATGTTGATGGTTCGAATTTAATGAAAGCATATGATGAATAAAACTTTATCGAATCTGTACGCATGTCTTTGAAAAATAATATTTTTAACGGTAGAAAATGTGCCGTCCGATCGTGATTATAAATAAAAAAGAAAAAATACATAATAAAATCAAGCATATATTATGGAAATATGGTTTGAATGTGCTACATGCATAATGTTTAATTTAGCTCCCAAAGCTTCCAAAAAAGCACGTTCAACGAGAAATTGCGTGCGCCCATATTATATGCGACAAAATTAATTTCGCCATTACGAAGGCAATACCTACTTCAATGGAGCATTTTTAATCTGCAAAATACAAAATTCCAAGCTGCTCATCTTCGTCTAGCTTACTTCAGCAATTCTTTTATTCGGTTGTGAAAGATATATTTATTAAACACAATTAAAAACTATTATATTATTAATATGTTTTATTCGTCGATGAATAGAAACGGGATAAATACTTTGCATCTCCGAACAATTCTACTGTAAGATCTCATCTATCGTCACCTACTTTCAATACTCTTTCCAATTTTACTCGATTTCCTATGAATATAACCGCGTCAGCAGATTGCATTGGAACAATGAATTCTTTTTCAAAATGAAAAATGGGATAATTGAAACCTTTGAACATATGGAACAAAGCGATGATTCTCTGATGTTGAAATTAACAAATCTTTTTCAATGATTTTCCGAGCATTGAACGAATACCTTACCTCTTTTCAATGATTTTATAATAATTTTAATATCATCATTAAAAAAATGGACGCGTAATAATTCCAATTTGCTCGACTTTATTAAATAATATTAGTGGTTATTTTAATTCATCCACGCTTAGTTAATTTTCCTACGTTTTCTCTAGTAAAAGGGCTTTCCCGTTTCGTGCCGTTTTTCGTGTAAACTGAATTAATTAATTAAACTTAATCTCTCGCGCGCGCACGGCGATACACGCTGCACTTCCGTATGTATTCCAGTGTCTCTAAATTGAGGAAGAGAAAGAGGGAAGAGAAGGGATCGATTTCTTTCCCCGTTTCGCGTACGACTTCACGTGCGCGCTTCTTACTCGCGATTATGCAACGGCGCGGCGGAAGGGAGGAGGTGGAGGAGGAGGCGCAGGTGCGGCGTTGGTACCTGTTGCACAACCGCATTATCTTCGCTCCTCGCTCCGCCGGTTAGGTAATTAATAACGACAAAGTCCAAGGATACGTG
This sequence comes from Atta cephalotes, assembly GCF_000143395.1. Taxonomy (NCBI): domain Eukaryota; kingdom Metazoa; phylum Arthropoda; class Insecta; order Hymenoptera; family Formicidae; genus Atta; species Atta cephalotes. The sequence goes on along the minus strand of NW_012130079.1, from coordinate 2,569,681 downwards.
ATGTGCGCGGCCGCGCGAGCACCATTAGGCGCGCATCTCGCGCGCTATTAAACCTTCCTCCTTCCTCTTCTCCTCGTCGATGTACTCCCGCGCGATCTCTCTCTCTCTCTCTCTCTCTCTCTCTCTTTCTCAACTTGCAACTGACCTTTTCACAAGTGCAAGGTGCGCGCGAGAGGACTGTACTGCCGCCGGGGAATCTCGTGTCGTAACTTATCGACGTTTATCTCGCGCCTAGCTACGGCAACGCGACGTCCGTCGTCGGTAAATAGAGATTAACATTCACCACGCAACGGAACGGGCCGTATACTCCTCGGGATAATTGCATGACAAAGTGCACGTCCGCAGAGCTCACGTGCGTGCATGTATGCGTGGATGTGTGTGTGCGCGCGTGCGCGTGTTCCATTAAGAATCGCGACGCGTCCGCGAGGCACGGGATAGGATCGGCGGCTGATTAGTTTGAATTCTTCTGTTCTCACCTCTGTTTAACGCTGCATTGAAGCCTTCGAGGATGTTATTATGAATCGTACCTTGTGAAACATCGCGCTTTGTTAGGGTAATTAAATAAGAATCGAAACGGACGCGATGCATATTGAAGGAATTTCTGTAATTCTAATTTTAGCGATTTGGAAATCAATAACCTGACTTTCCTATGCGCGATCGTTAAATATCAAAGAGCTATGGTAACCCAATCCCTTGAGTTAAATAATATTTTGTTATTTTTAACTTTCACGCGTCAAAATGTAAATCAATCCATTTCTGTGGTTAGTTTCAAAGTAAACAATGTTCATATTAACGATTGCACTTAGTAAACAATAAACTAAATTCGAGTCAAATTTAATACATTTTCTTGAGTTTAATTGTTTAACTCCATTATTCTAGTTAAATTAACGACATATTACATAACAGCAGTGACCTATAGAAATAATTATAAATAACTCAAATTGGTTATAATTTAACATTACGAACTATATGTATTTAACAGTGTATATACTCTTGAAAAATGTTTAATAAAAAAAAAATGGGCATTTTAATGTGGCGTAAAGCATAGACATGATTTACAAATTTGGCCCTTGCTTATTTTTTAATAGTTCTTCATATGAAGTACACTTCTTTGAAGCACGCGTGGAGTGCGCAACACATGCTTCACGCGCTTCCTGAGGAATCCCCGCGTATCTCTGCGATTCGGATAATGCATTTCTCGATCGCACCTTCGATTCTGATGAGAGGGAGGAAGAGTGAGTGAGCGAGTGAGTGAGCGAGTGAGTGAATGAGAGAGAAAGAGAGAGAGAGAGAGAGAGAGAGAGAGAGAGAGAGAGAGAGAGAGAGAGAGAGACGAC
>NW_012130079.1:2559744-2567970 GCF_000143395.1 Atta cephalotes | reverse complement strand
AGAGAGAGAGAGAGAGAGAGAGAGAGAGAGAGAGAGAGAGAGAGAGAGAGAGAGAGAGAGAGAGAGAAAGCCGGTACAACATATATCGTCGTCAAAATCGCGTTATATTAGTCGCATACGAACGAGTCCTCCTCCTGCTGTACAACCCAAACTCTCCGTGCGTATAACGTGCGTGTATGTTTGCGTGTGTCTCCATCCCCATTCCCCGCAGCTCGCCGTCGACATAAAGTACGTATCGCATTAGCGCGTTAACGCCAATGCGTTAGCCGCTCGGCCGGCGCCGAATGGCGGCCGGGATAAACGAGGATAAAATGACGGGCGGGGGTGGCCACGAGGTGGTGGTTGGACGTGAGGAAGGGTGTGGAATTGTCACCGATTGAAAACAACGCGCGTCGCTCACGTAGGAACGGAACGCAGAGCGGAAGAGAGACGGATAGAAATGAGAGGAGAGAGAGGAGGAGGAGGGAGGGGGGGGGCGGACGGACAAGCAGGCGAGGGAGGAGGAGGAGGGTGGTCGCGTTGGGGGTGCACAAGGGGGTGCATTCTATGGGGAGCAGCGAACAGTGTCCCGCTGCGTTCGATTACAACGTCGGGCGTAATAACCGAATTGCCCACGGCCCGTTAAAGCGTTTACACCGCTTGACGGATGATCGACCACGGTGACAACTCGTTTCGGGTAATATATGAATATGGACCGTAGAGCGCGTTAACAGACTCCCCAAATGAAAATGGCCGACAGCGTTCGTGCCTTATTTTCCGATAAATAACGTACATGCCCTTTCTTATAAGAAGAAAGAAAATGAGAACGATCTGGAGTTTTCTCGTTTTCTCGTTCACCAGCGACGTTTTGAACGCTTGAAAAAAAAAAAACGTCGCGAGTGATCTAAGTTACGCGCGTTGCAAAAATTGAGTTAACTCGATAAAACTCATGCATGATCGGATAGTTAACGAGTTTTAGAATCTATTTAGCTTTTTAGAATTATTCTATACCATGAGATATACAGGGAGAACATGTACCAATACCATAGTAATTAAATTTTTAATATTTGTACATTAATCGACAAATTGCTTCAATAATACGCTCTCACTCATCATAATACTACATAATTGCGCGCGCTGTCAAAAATATGACAATTTCATTATTCTAAAGAGAATCGGGGGTTGAATATAAATCAAGCTACGTTGCGGGGATGTTGTGATACGATTAAAATACTGAAATCGTTACGAGCCTCTCGGTTCCGTCATTTAAGTCACCCCAATTTTGATAACGACGGCCGCATATCGGATTATAACAATCACTCGTAATGACCATGATGCTCACCCGTTAAACTGTTTATACCCGTTTACACCGGTATCGGGTGATCGATCAACGCGCGGCGGGTCGTCGCGTTTGTAACGAGAACGTAATTCCCATTCTCTCGCTTGCATTCAATAAAGATCACGCTAACGCGCGGTGACGAAAATGACACGTACGTAGAACTGAATCGTCCGAAATTGTTTTCGGATTTCATCGCAATGTCGATTCTTTATCCACCGACGAATTCGGAATAATTCTCTGACGGACAATTTGACTTATCAAGTCTGACGATACTCTTCATTTTACGAGAGCAACTCCGATTCAGTTTCATTTCACGAAAATATATTTCGTGCTGTTGAACAATTAATAACTTATTTATTGTTGGTTTCGTGTTAATTAAGTTTAACCTCTAATTAGGTTTAATCTTTCCTATAATTCTTTCTAGTTTCGCAAAAAGACAAGAAGTCAACAAAGATTTAAGTTTCCCAATATTAGCGAAACTGGCCGTGTGGTCAAACAATTTCAGAGCTGCCAAAACAAAACTGGAAATCAGGGAAATCACGGGATTGTCAGGGAAATTAAAAGCGGTCAAGAAAATCAGGCAAAAATCGGAGAATTTTGCAAAACTTTTTTGCAAAACAGGGAAAATAAAAATTTTCAGTTTTAAACACATTTAATATGTTCATCACACCTTTGGAATACTACCAACTTAACAATTAAAAATACAAATACAATTTAGCAACATTAATAGTAATTTATATTGCTATATAAATTTCTCAACAAAATATTTAACGATTTCCAAATCAGAATGAAGATACAAAAAAATTTTTTAATATTATTGAAAATCGGGGAAAATCATGAAATTTTACCTGAAAATCAGAGAAAAGTCATGGAATTTTAGGATGAGGAATTTATGGACTAAACCGCGAGTTTTTCTCTTATTCTCTCCACTTCTCTTTCTCTCTGTGCTGACGGAACGCAATGACCGGCGTGCCGCGTGATAACCGAATCGCACACGGATCATTAAAGCGATTAGGCCGACTGTTGTGGAGGCGGCGATTGCCATTTGTCGTTGCCGCGTGCAGAGAATCCTCGCGTTTTCGCGCGGCGGTGACTCCAAGATGGATTCTCGCGCTGGTTAAAGCCGAATCGAGCCGAGCCGAGTCGGATCATACCATGCCGCACGCGCGTATCGGATTAATTACCGTCATTCGATCAAGAACGACATCGCGGCGCATTGGTAATGCGGCATTACAAATGACACGCACGGCCGCGATATATGCCGGGCTATAAATTACGTGCCGCGGCGCGTATACGCGGTGTATGCCGGCAGAAATGCGTGAACCGGTGAAATTGATGTTTTTATTGTTGTTAATGACGTGATTTAATGAATTATTATTACCGTTCGGCAGTGGAACATCGCAGGATTGAAACGTCGCTTACTTAGTGCGAGACGATTCGCGACAATCTCGCGTATTATAATTCAATTTATCGATACTGGATGATTCGTTTGAAACGCGCGCGCGCTCTATCTGGTATTCCAACTATTGTTAGCTATCTAAAGCACCTTTAATGTAAAGTTATAGCTGCGCTTATATACGTGGTATATAGAATGTTCTCTGGAAATTTACACGACTTGACAAGATGACGCAATATTGATACGTGATAAAGAACAGCTATAAGTCATAGGTCAATTTAGATCGTATTTATATGAATCGATACTAATATGAATATGAAATAATTATAGAGATCCTCTAATAAGAGTCTGAATTTAAGAGAGCCACTTTTTTTAGTTATGTTTTAATAATTTACGAGAGAGAAAAAGAGAGAGAGAAATAGATAAAAAAAAGATGAGAAACAGTAAATATATGTCCTTCTCTCTCGCAAACTTCTGTTGTTAAACTACTACTCTGCTCACAAAACTTCGGCTCGTGTCCAAACTCTTATTTGAGAATCTCTAGAAATAATTATACATAGACTTACTATAATAATGTCAAGGTTGTTGGTGAGATGGTCCGGTAGAACGCGTTTGCTCACTTCCTCTTCCGGCATGCCGTCGAACCTGTCGTGCTTCTTCCTCTCTTTGTACGTCTTTGCACGTTTCTTGGCCTCTGCGAGTTCCGCTCTGAAAGAAAAAAAAAAAGATGGATACAGAGGGCCTTAATAATACGCTGGATTCCTTTATGCTGCGTCATACGATTCAGCGAAAGGCGCACAACTATTTCTCTCGATCGGCAGAAGACACGCGGGCTTTCCGCGTTTGCTTTTTGTCAAGCCGACGAACTCGCGCGCGTCTTGGACAACTTTGCGTTTCGATTTGCGACACTGTAACACAATGTAACGTTTTATATCGGCCTGGGACTTGTAAGCCGTCGTGAATACATCGAGATGAATAAGCTCGGATCTCGCAAGATAAAATGACGATGGCAAAATGCAATTTACGAACTTTACTTTTTTTTTTAACAAAACATACTGGGTAATAAAACATTATGAAAATACAACAAACAGTAAAAAAAATCATATAGAAAGCTATAGGAGTCAATCTTTGGTTGTTAAAGATTTCGAGATATACATTTAATTAGCAACATCACATATTCGTACGTTTCCTGTTTGAGTCATCTTCAGCGTTACAATCTTAATAATCATAGCAATAAATAAATCACAGTCAGAATCTATATATACAGTTTTCTCTCCTTTTGTATGGGACCATTGTGGAGCATTTGCAAAGTAAAAGCAAGTTATCCAACACAGTTAGTAAGCTGAATGGCGATAAAGACTCAAGCTGAAATTTAAAAAAATCGTTGGAGAAGGTAAAAATGATAGAGGACAATAGAAATGAAAATTGTGACTCACGGAGTCAACAAGGTCACAAGAAAATAATGATATATCGTAAGTCGCGAGAGAATTGCAGAGCGTCGTCATCGTAAATTAAAATAAGAGATTAAAATTTGAAACGGATCAAAAGCATGTCTTGATAGTGTCATAACGTTCACTCCGATAATAAAACGGTGATATGTAACAGAGAGGTCAATCTGGAAAACAATAACATTTTATACTTTAAGTACCTCTATGTAAGCGTGGCTTAAGGCTTTCGTGTCAGTTTGTAAATTTAAACTATTAGTCGAATAATATTAATATTATAACATTTCCGACATAGTTTCTTGTAAAAAATGTTAAGAAAATAATTTTTTGATATTCTGAACATAAGTGTTAATGAACGCGCGAATAAAATTTAATGTGAATTAAAGTATTTTGTAAATAAAAAATGTTAATTAGTAGTTCTGCAGTGAAATGTACAACAGATGATTGATCACGCTAATTAATATATTTGTGTACGCCGTTATTCCTTTCAAGTTTTATGCAAAAGTAGCGCGCAATTTCGTAAAAAAGTGATAGGAAACGGAGCAGAATTTTTATACGTTAGCATAAATGGGCCTTTGTTTAGGGGTATTCAATTAAATAGACCGATGTACAACATGTCAAGAGGGTATGAATAATTCTCTCTTAGATCTTCAATTAACGTCTTAATGAGCGCGTTATCTTCTAACGTATCTTCGTAATAGCGCATCTGATCGTGTTACGTTCCTAATATGCGGAACTATTTTTAAGTTTTCGGCCAGCTTCACAAAAATAAGCGCAACTGAAGATCCTATCGGATCAGTAACAACATGGTGCCCGGTCAGACGGACATTGTTAGCAGAGCGGATATTTTTAACCGTGGCTGCATGCAAATATATAACTAACTCTAGTTATATTGAGTCGCGGCTTCGTGACCGGTCCGCGTTCCTTCTTAGTTCCACTCCTCTTTGTACTCATTAATTTGCAATAATAATAATAATTATTATTATTAATATTTCTTCACTGTAGACAGTAAATTCTGAACTCAATTTTGCAAAAGTATAAAGTGTTATTTAATATTAACTTTGACTTAATTCCTTCTGACCACATTGGTATAAACCATACGTGAAAATATGATGCTTATCCTTAAAGGGTTGAAACCATAAATGAATCTTTTTTGTTGCGCAGTCAACCTCACATATCCGTGAACGATATTTCGCAGTGGGCTTTTTTTACAATGTTGAATTAAAATTTTTCTTAAATAACGAGTCTTATGACGTACCCGACAAGTCTCATCTAAGGTGTATAAAAAAAATTGTATATAAAAAAATTGTCACGATTATGCAAGCATGTAATTGAATTGTAACAAAAGGTACATAATAGCAAAACTGTATTTAGAATTACGAAGTTAGTATAATCGCAGTTGTTGACAATCGCAATTGTGATTATATATGTTAAACTCTTACTCCTCAGGGGTGAGTATCATCTCTGACTTTTTTTTGCGGCCTCGCTTCTTTGGCTGATGCGCCAGCTGCGGATTGACGTTGGCGGCGCCGTTCATCACAAGATTCATCTGATGATGTTGTGGCCCGGACAGCGCCCCGGGCGGCGTCGTGGGTGTACCTAGCCCAGGTTGGGCGCCGCCCGGACACGTCATGCTCTCAGGATTGCCGCCGCCACCGCCGCCTGGACTGCTTGCTGTCCTTATGCCACCCATCGACATCTCTTCGTCAACAAACGAATATGGGTCCACCGGCGTCTCGCATTTTATCGCGACCTGGAAAAGAATGTCAGCAGACATTGGTGGATACGTTGAGCTTATTATATTCGGCGCCGTTGTGTCCCGCTGGGATAATGCAAGGATTTTGGAATCTAGCACTTCCGCAACCAAATGGTACGGAAGTGCTAGAGATCAAGGACGATAGATAGGAAGATTAGAGAAAGTGTTTGATGTTTCTGTTTCTTCGTTGAATATTTCAATTCTGCGGAGCATCTTGATTCATAATTAAAAATCGTTAACCATATCTAATATATAATTTAAAAAAAAATTAATATAAAGCTTCAAATATTTCACGATAAATTCCGATGCGATATTAAGGGCAAACCTTATTACAAGGGTAAACCGTATATTTACTGACCGAATTTCTCGCGTTTTCCTGAATAATACATGCGGGCAAAAGAAAGAAAAATGCTGGCGCACCAGTCGCGGCGAATTATCCTTGTGATATCTCGAATCGCGATGACGGTTGATGTTCCAGCCTAATTTAATTCTACCTCGAAATTACGGCGCGAAATTTTTCGTCGCGTCCGCAAGTTTCGCAGGTGGTCGGCTGCGGAAAAATGAAATTTCTCCTGAGCACGTACAATCCCGACGTAAAACATGTACCGACGATCACGGACACGTACAGTGGCGATCATAAAACGTACGTATCCCAGCCGGTGCTATATGTATGTATATTTCTCTCTCTCTCTCTCTCTCTCTCTTCTATCTCTCTTCTGTCTCTCTTGATGCCCTTGGGGAAATAGTAATAGCGCAATTGCCACATGGACCGAAAATACGCGGCCACGTACAACGTATCAGCCATTCGCGGTTGTAAAATGTGCAGCTGTGTCTCTTTTTTTGCAAATTGCGCGTGTTACGGACTGACGCGATCACCGTTCTTCTCCCGTTGCATTTTTTGTACCGTCTGCTTTTTGCATTAGCTAAAATCAACTGAGGTTTCAGTGATTTTCTACCTCTTTTTGAATATGAAATTAGAAAAAAATAGAAGAAGATTCGTAACATTGGCTACATAAGCTAATTGCTTTGGATGAATGACAGGCTTTATAAGAATTGAATATCTGACAAGATGTGAAACGCGCACGTCAGTAATATAAAGGAGGTCAAATTATCTGGAAAGTTCCTTATGTCGATAGAGTTTTGTCGTGATGATATTAACGAGGTTGGTATTAGATGATTAACGCGACAGGTATCCAAGTGACGTTTTGTTCTCTGACTCTTCTCGACGTTCGCGCAAAAATCCGATATCGTTTACTAAAATAAATGCTTCAAGCGCTATCCCGCTCGATGAAATCAGAAATTATTCAACAATTCCGTTATTGTATTCTGAAGGCTGTCAATAATGCGATAATTTAGCGTATCAATATTCGCATATTCACCACTCTTAATTTTAAATGTTCTCGCTATCATTTGTTCATTTTAGCAAATGTGGATGCAAAATATTTCGTACAATTGGCGAAAACGCAACGTCTACTTCCCGTTCTCTATTCTATTTTCGTTCACAAATATATAAGAAAAATAGTGCTTTTGCAACGAGTCGCATTTAATGTTCACTCGGAAAGAACCCCGTTGCTTTTTTCAACGCCCACGGAAATGAAAGCATAAGAGATTACGTGAATCTGACGGAGGTTTTTTTATCGCAATACACATAAACATACTTTCGTTTGCAATTTTCGACCTGGTCTCTCGACTATGTGGACTTTCCTAGTCGGCATATCCGCGCTCTTGACCCGGTGATAACCCTGCAAAATCGAGGTCGAAATCCCACGAAGATAAGAGCCGCACTGACTGGTAGTTACCGATAACACGCTATCCCTACCCTTTTTCACAGGGCTCGGGTTTCGCTCGAAAGTCACCGACAATATTCCACACGATAAGAACATACGTTCGCGCATGTCCCATTGTTATTATTTGCAAACAAAAGGACCGTGGCGAGTGTCGCGAAAGTAACGCACAGATTTGTTTTACCAGCGATGTTAAAGCACAATATTTGCGTTAAAAAAATAGGTAAATATAGGAAATTTTTATTGCGAGACATTGGGCAAAGGATGTTTGTTTATCGATTTGAAGAGCCATTAATCTATACGTTTCGGGAAAATATCCGTCGCGCCGTTGTGTTGTGATAATAAAAGCAAACGTACATCACCGCTTATCTAACTCCTCTTTTTCGTCTGTCTTTCCCAAGCAATAATTGAATTACATTCAAAAGAAAAAAATCAATTTTATATATAAAGAAAAATATATAGAGAAATCGAAATATACACACACACACACACACACACACACACACACACACACACACACACACACA
>NW_012130079.1:2553596-2558706 GCF_000143395.1 Atta cephalotes | reverse complement strand
ACACACACACACACACACACACACACACACACACACACACACACACACACAATAATTCGATCTTATTAATTTTTTTTCTATAAAGATAATGCAACTTTCGTGAAAGTGACGTTCCTTTTAGGCTATTCATTTCTTCAATCTCGGAAAAAGGAATCTATATCATGAATGCCTGGCTCGTTTACGCAGAAACAATTGGACGTCACAAAATCTAGGGAAGGGTTAAGTAAAACAATATGAAATAGGATCGAGAAAAGAGAAGCGTGATAATGCGAACTCGATAAATCCGGGACGTGTTCACGGTTAACAATTCGATCAAGGGAAATTCGCTTCGCTCGTCGGCCGTTCATTCGTTAAAATGAGGAGCCGGTAAAACCGAGATCGATCGGTCATCACGTCACGAGATAATTTTCGAGAAAAAGACTATCGATCCCGACAGCAGATAACAACTTTGCGGATATAATGGCAATTTAATATCGGATGAAATTTCTGTAATTCGCGCGCGATAGCGCCGATAGCCAAATTGGGGGAGCTGGGCAACCTGCAATTAATTCATGAGCGGAAAATGTGCGTTCTGATTGAAATCCCTGAAAATTACCACCGTCAAAATATTCAACCGAACACATTTGTAAAAGCTTTTATTTTGCCGGTTTGTAATGCGAAAAAGCCAAAAGCCGCTGGAAGGATGCAATAACTCCCTTTCTGTATTTCTTTCGCAATATATGAATTATATCTTGTATATAACTCTTGATGCAGATATATAAATATATAGGTATCATGAAATGTGTCATTTAAATTTGCTACTTTTCGGGAAAAATTCTCTAAGAAATTAATTTCTATTTTTTCCTTTCGTTAATAAATCTGGTTTTCATTATAAAAATATAAAAGGATTTTTCATCGAACAACGTGAAACCGGTGAAACGCTGAAATATTATGAAATTATATTTCCATGATATTTATTAACAGAAATTTTTTCATCGCACGTTTTGCGCTAAATTTCGTAATCACGTAACAATCAAAGAAATTACACAGATATAAACGTTCGCGGAACAACTCGTTTAAAGATCTCTCGTTCGCGTATTAACTGGAAAATAAGTAACACCGCGTGCGGGGCCCATCCACGGCTTTCATTGTACCGCAACAGAGGTAATGTTGCGTAAGTAGATCGTAAAACTAACATGAAAATGCAAATCGCTGCGCGCGGCATTGCGAAAATCCCGGAGTGACGATTGCGTACGTCTTTATTGCAATTTATTGCTCATAATTTTGATTGCGAGGTGCTAGATACGCCAATACAGCGGTTCCTAATGAGAATCGTCTGCGTTTTTTATTGGCTAATAAGTTTGATGTTTTATGTGCGTTTTTTTTTCTTACGTACGTAATAACATATATTTTCTCTATCGATTATCGAGTATCGCTGAACATACGTCACAATACGTGATCGCAAAGACTTATCATAGTTTCATATCGACTTCGATCGCATTATTTCTTATTTAATTATTACTTGTTTATAAATATCATCGTCTCTGAACTACAGATTTTAAATCGCGCACTTTATCGCGTTATAGAATTTCGAGATAATCGTATCGTGTGGACAGTAAATTTTATATTATTATCAATGCGTTACACGAGCATTATTTTATTACAAAAGAGAGTATTTAATCGTTTCGAATATATATATCAAGGATTTAAATTTTTTATATATTCACGTAGATAATCGAAAATATATACGAGCGTTAATTTCAGCTTGTGTTAGTGTAAATTAGATGAAATGTTACATATAATCCAAAATTCTGACGTAAGATCGATTGAGAATATGCCGTACGACCATCACACGCAACCTCACGGTATAATTACAAGCAATCACACGAATATATACATATTCTGCAAGCGTAGCATTATATTCTCGACATTTCAACGTTGTAATTTAGCCGCAAAACGTCTCAATTATAGTCCTTCAAACATCACGATTTTGTGATACGAGAGATACGTCTTTTCTCGAGATATTCCTCCGATATTCCTCTGATTATTTTTGAGACATCATGGTTATTATGAGTCGCTCGTTATCGGTCACTATGTAAAAGAGCTCGAGGGAAAAGAACGAGATGGCAGGGAGGAGTAACGGGGGCTGGTCAGAGGCAGCAGGGTAGGCAAATATGAAAAACTCACCTGTCCGAGGGTGGAGGCGGTCGAGCCCGGCTGCTGGGGTTGATGCGCTGTCGCCGATATCGGCGTGAGGGGCGTGTGCGGCGTGTGCGGTGTGTGCGGCGTGTGTGGTGTCAGCGGCGTGTGATACTGCTGACTGCTGTCACCGCCGGTGCTCCTCATCTCGAGGTCCGGACTCGTCTCGTAACCGTCGTCCCTCGCCTCCTGCTTCACCATCACCCCTGCACACAGAGACAAGGATAGGGCGACGCCCTTTAGATTTTCGGAACTCGTTCTCATCGTTCCGACACCCCGGGAGCTTTCTCGAGCCTCCTGGGCGTCGTGGAGCGAAAAATTTTCTCACGCGACAACGTGCCGCGCGCACCACGTTGTTGCGGTGATTAACTCTTTATAGCTGCGCGCGATAATAACTCCCCATCCCCTGAGTTCCTCACTCTGTGAGGAGTTAAAGGAAAAAAAAAAAAAATGCAGAATGAGCAACTGAAGTTGGAGCGGAACTTTGAGAGTGAATTACTAATGCTCGAAAAAAAATACTAATTAAATCACTACTTCTATTAATATTACATTTACATCGTGATAAATTGTGGAACAAGATTTCTTTCACCTAATTTTAGTTCCTCAGCTCAACACAGACACCAGACTCCCCTGACGGCTCGTTAATCATTCCCCAAGTGTTTCTTCTATTTTCCTTCTGCGTACATACACGTTAACTAACACGAATTATCGCGCTATTAATTCGCGCAGGAACTCCTGTCACTCATCTCGTCGTATTGTGAAATACTTCCTCCGCGTAACTGAGAGAGCAAATGAGTGACTCATCGAGTACCGTCTAACTCTAATCTCGGCAGCTACAGGTAAACAGGCACCAGTTGAATTTTCTGCTCGGGTTAGATACAGCTACCAAGCGGTTTGCCAGGGATCAAAGTGCGCTTCGAACTTTCGATATTTGTTCGCCAACTTTTTCAAACGATCGAATTTATCTTTTCTACGGCTTTAAAATCGGGGGAAAAAGCTTGATAAGTTGTAACTTTCTCCTACGGCTTCCCGTCGAGATGAAATTTACCGCTGTGTATCACCGATGAAAAATAATTCTTGACAAGATTGTGCAAAATAACCTTTCATACTTTTCAAATAAAAAGTTCTAAGAGTTGAAAATGATTTTTATTGACTGACGAAAGTTTCGAATCTACGTTTCATTTGATTTAATTGCTTGTTAACGAAAGATCTTGTCTATTTTTTCATCAACTGTGAAAAATAGTTTTAATCCGATATAAAAAAAAAATGAGTATCTTACCATGTCGAAGCAGCTGGCGGTAAAGAATGAAACACATCATTAAAGATATTGTCCATCAATTCTATAATACACAGCGATAATAAAGCTCAAAGTAATGCCGATAATTTGATGGGGAATAAATAAACGAGGCATTTAAGTGATTTAAAAGATTATTGTATAATCCTTGGGCCGAACCGCAACCTTTCGCTCGGTTTAGTATCACCCCGAACAAGTTTTATTGCCGGCGGTATCGTCGATGGTAATTTAATAGCTGAGGAGTACCGAGAGAAACGAGTTAATCGCTCGTCAGAAGATTTACCGGTTAGCCGTTGAAAGCCCCCGGTAACGGCAAATACATTAAAACCCAGCCCACTCGCGCCCATCCGCTCGCTGTCCGACGACGCGTAGAATTGTTCAATTGACCCAGAGAAAAATATTCCACGGATTGATGACTGACAGCCCGGTGAGACGGCGTGTTTGTAATTGGCCTCGGATTTTGCCCCGCGCGTATATTTCGGCACGATTGTCGTGCGCCCGCCACACGCATCGCCGATAACGTGCGCCAACCTGTCCGGATCGGTCTCGCTCTCGGGAAATATTTTTTTACAATTTCGCGCCAATTGTCGGTGATATCAACACCGGTTTCACGATCTAAACGATTTCGCGAACACCGCTTGCTTTATCTGCTAGCAGATTCGGCTTTTCCTTCCGAATCACCGTGAAATTATTCATCGAATAATCTTTGAACAGCACAATTCTAAAATGCATTTTGTGCAATTCCAAATTTCACTTTTTTAGTTAGAGATGACACATAGTGTTGAAGGACTCGTATTATAAGCTACTCTGAGATGTTCAGAGAGCATTATTTCATCGTTAATTTATATACTGAAAAAATATAGACATTTCGAATATGTTTCTTAACTAGAAACGAACAAAATGCATTTATTTAACATTTTTAGCAATTGTTTAACAATTTTGTTTAATATTTCACATCCTACTGATTGTATTATTATTTTCTGTAAAGTGTGTAATTTTTTTGTGCGGTATTTCTTTCTTTCTCGTTTTCTGAAAATTATAAATTTTGGACAAAACGCATTTTGAAAGTCTGTTCCTCCTTGTTCTAAAAAAAAAAAAAAAATACTAGCAAAATCAAATAACAAAAATTGAAATTACACTTAAAGGGACCCGCGTTAGTTGCGTTTCATGAAAAACTCGAGATTTCTGTGCCATGTGTTTTCCGTATCTATATGGCGAACGTCCGCGATGCAAAAGTATCGCAAATAGAAAGGCGTGTGATACTTATGAGAATTCCATTATAATGAAAATTAATTTCGTAATAAGCTCGCGTTGAAATGAAGCTTTTTCATTGATTGCGCGTTCCGCGCAATTTCCGAGCGCCCGTGCGCGCTCGCCGACCCTTTTTCGTCGTGAAATTCCATGCGAATCTGTTTAATGGCTCGCTCGCAATCGCGAATAAACGCAGGGACGAGCTTTTTGTAGAGCGCGGCGTGTATGTACATGCGTGCACGTGCGTATGTATGAGTCGTCGCGACCGCACGTTCGTCGCACGCGCGCGACTCTCTCTCTCTCTCTCTCTCTCTCGCCACGCGGGGCTTGTGTCACACAGTAGCGAAAAATATAAAATTAATATTGTATCTGATCTGTGCGTGGATA
>NW_012130079.1:2551109-2553576 GCF_000143395.1 Atta cephalotes | reverse complement strand
CTCTCTCTCTCTCTCTCGCCACGCGGGCGTTGTGTCACACAGTAAAAGTAAAATAATTAAAATTAATTTAGTTATTCTGTATCTGTGTCGTGGTAGTATCTTCTTCTCTCTCTCTCTCTCTCTCTCTCTCTCTCTCTCTCTCTCTGTTTCTGTCTCTGTCTCTGGATATCCTTTTGCCGTGATAATCGCACGATATTGAATCGTCATGAGGCGGATAATTTTTTCCCCCCTTCTGCGCCGAGAGACTGCCCGCCCGGCTAAAATACCAGAGTCAATATTTTCAAATATCCGCCCGACGTTTGATATTTGCAAATTATACACGTATGAGGACTGTGCGTGCGAACGAGCGAGCGAGAGAGCCGTGAACCGCGCACGCGATCGACTCGCGCACCAGTTTATGAAAGAGAATTTAGCCAATAAATTTAATGCAACGCTAATTTAATCGGAAGAAAATTTTGCCAGGCAATTTTTTTCGGGACCCGCTAATTAATGAGCACCGGCATGCGGCTCTCTTTCTCTCTCTCTCTCTCTCTCTCCACTTTTATTACGAGTCGCGGCGGCTTTATTGCCAGTACGCGGTCGGTAGTAATTAAATGCAACGAACGCGCGAATGTTGCGCGGCATATTGAATTAGCGGAATTGTTTTCGAATCTTTTGCGGAGAGAGCGAGATCCACGGCAATGTCACCGCGATGTCCAACGTCGGGGTCTTTTTTATTCTTACCTTGAGAACTCGCGCAACTCATTGTCGTTGTGCCATTTGGTCCTCCATTCTGCACTGGTGATGGATACCTGAAAATCAAAACGAAATCTTGAGCACTTTTGCAGATTCATAAGATATTTTTTCTGAATAATAAATATTTGCGATATATAAAATTATATTAATAAAATAAGAAGAAAAAATATATATCAAGTAGTATTGTTTATACTTATTGTGAAATGTTTTTGGTTTTCAGACGCGGTTATTTCGGATCACCAGTATGCCGCTCCGCAGCAACAGGTAATACTGTTCGATTGTCTATTTAATGATAAGCTATCTTTTAAGATTTAACGATGTCCATCCGGACATATGCATCGTGCCGCATAGTTAAAATCGACGCGAAACGTGATAATGGGATTATCGTAATTTCCTCGTACAGTTATTTAATCAATCTTAAGCATGTGTGTACATATAATTTCGTAAATTTAACTTCTCATTAAAATGACCAATCAATAATCTAGGAGCTAATTACGTATTATTTCAATATCCTTTTGTCAGCGTTTTTCCAACATAATTTAACATTTTATCGAATTTTCCTTTGATATTGAAAATATCGAATATTACATTTGACAAACCCATTACGAAAGCGGTACTTAATTTAATTAATTTTCAAATTAGCTGTAATGTTCTTTTAGTTAGCTCTTCCCTGTCACATTTAAAAGGGAAAGAGCCTCGGAAACGGTTTTTCTCTAATTAAAATTTCCGTAATGTGATTGTCCTTTATCAAGATAGTTTCTTGTGTATGTTTTCATTTATGTCAGTAGCAAAAAGGGATTGTAAATCTTTTCCGCTTTAATTTACGTTCACGCTCGTGCCACGATTTTGGATTATATATGTCACACTTTCTATTTTTTTATATTAATTTCTTTACGCGGTTATCACGCAAATATCCCGCTGCCGTATTTCCTAAAGTTATTACACAGACAAGACAAGTGGATGAAGACTCTGCAAGTTTTATAAGTTTTAGTTCATGTGACGTAACATGGCGCTTCAACTTTATCCTGAGTTTTTCCTTTCATTTCATTAAAACTTCGCGAGAAAGAGAAGCGTCGTACAAGTTAGTTAAAAAGCGTTGCGGCGGCGGTTATCGAAGAGTAATTATTGTTGCGTATGTTAAAAAATCCGTTATAAGCACGATAAGGTGTGTAAAGTAATATCATTTAATTTACGTTCAACTGTACGACGTATCGATCTCGATTACGTCATGGACGAGGTAATAAAGATACGCATTAACAATTTAAATACAATGCTGATGCAACGATAACGCACGTCGTAGCGCAACTTTATTTAACGGTTACACGATAGCGTCGTTTTATTTTATTGTAAAGTACTTTGAAAATTTTTTAAAAGCGGAGAAGAACAATATAAATTCTAGGAAATTAATATTTGCGCTGATAATCCTGAGGTGCAGATGGGCAATTTGCATTTATCATGGATGCAACGTCGATTTTTCAAAATTTATCTTTCCGATATACATGCAGACCACTCAATTAGGGATTATTCAAAGGGGAAAAAGGAATGTCGATTTATAACGGGGTGGGGGTGGGGGAGAGGGACCAGAGGGAGGGAGGAGGGGGAGGCCTTGTTCCGTCTCGGATGGTGGACGTGCGCACCATTTAATTGATTGTGCCCGGACGCGCGAGCGGCAATTATGATCGGCGTCCTCTCTCTCTCTCTCTCTCTCTCTCTCGTCTCTCTCTCTCGTCTC
>NW_012130079.1:2547843-2551089 GCF_000143395.1 Atta cephalotes | reverse complement strand
TACGTACGTACGTTACGTTACGTTACGTTCGGTACGGTACCGGTACCGGTACGGACGGTACGGTACGTACGTACGTACGTTACGTACGTCGTGTCGTCTCTCTCTCTCTCTCTCTCTCTCTCTCTCTCTCTCTCTCTCTCTCTCTCTCTCTCTCTGTTCCGTCGTCCCTCTGTCTACCGACTAATTATGAGACACGCTACGCGCTCATGCTGTTGCCACGCGCGTCGAAATCGTTTTGCGCGGATTACAGATATTATCGGACGGCCGCGATATTAGAGGCCGCGGGATGAGCGTCGTCGAGCGACACTTAATTATCGCGCGTAGCCGAGCGAAGAACGTATCGTGTCGTCGTTACGACATTGCGAAGCATCGATACCTGATTGTCAGCCCACCGCATGTTCGTTGGGAACATCATGGTTGAACTTTAACTGGAATTAACCTTTTCGCCGCGGCACTGTTGAGCTGCCTGCCTCTTTTAAAAATGCGCAAGGCAAGCATGCGGTTACGGTGCATTGGCCATGTTTATTATTTCCATGTAGATTACCGACACCTTGATTGATCGTTTCTTAGAGCTTTCTTTATCGCCAAGAGTATGTCACCTTGGCTATAAACGCATATGCGTATTTTTATATGCAATCAAAGGGTTAACGAGAAAACGTTACCTACATCGGAAAATGAATTTGCATTGATAGAAATTCTGATTGAAGATGAAAATTTTCTGGCTGAATCTATTATAATTCTAAAATAAGTAAGGTAATAAGTCAATGAGAACCAACAAAAGATGTCCCGCGTGTAAAATTTCTTTATATTATAGATTCTGTGCAGACGTTTCGATTCTTGCTTTGAGTCTCTTCTTCAGTGTATCACTGAGATAATAATTTCGTGATCTCGCATGTTAATAATTTAATAGATTTGTTAAAGATATACTGAAAAAAATTTCTAATTAAAAATGGACGAATCAAAATTTTATAGTTAAATTTATTAGAATTCTAATTGAGGTAACCGGAATTCTGTTTGATACAGTATTTCTAAAAATCTTCTAGAATTCTTATTTTTACTAGAATAATTATATCAGAATTCCAGTTATCTCAACTAGAATTCTAATTCAAGTACATTTAACTAGAAAATTCTGATTCGTCCATTTTCCACCAGAATTACTATTTAATCCAACCAGACCATTTTTTTCATTGTGTGTATGTCGCAAAAAATAAATAATCAGAATAAGAAATCCAAGGTCAAAATTAATAAAACGTCTTTACTTACGATTAGTATTTGGTAGAGTACTTTGGTAGAGTATTTGGTAGAATACTTAAATAGTTAGTCAAATGAAACTGTAAAAAAAAAAACGATAAAAAGTCGCAGTGAAATTACTATAAATGAAATTAATAATACAATGGTCATTAAAACTTACAATAGAAAATTGTCATGATAAGAGATATCCTGATATAGTCAACCAATGTGTATATTGCGAGTTATTACAAACTTGTGAGAGAACAACGGAGTCGAACATATGTTTAACATAAATCCTAAATAGATAATACGTACAGAATAAATGCGACGATAATAAATAAATAAATAAAGAAATAAAGTGTGGAAACATCAAGTGTTTCCGAAAAGGTCAACAAATCTGTTAAATTATTGGCATGCGAGATCATGAAATTATTATCTCAATGATACACTGAAGAAGATCCAAAGTGAAGTCGAAATATGCAAGTATGCACAGAATCTATATGATACAAAGAAATTTTATACGTAGACATTTTGTGTTGATTTTCATTGGTTTATTACCTCACTTATTTGAACTTTATTCTTTGGAACCTATTCAATTTTTATATATTATATTATAATTTTAGATGAAATAACTAAAATTCTGCATTGATATCATCAGAATCTTCTGCTTCGTTTATTTTTAATCAGAAATTTTCTCAGTGTACATTCAAGTACAATGGCCGTCATACAAACTTTTGCACAATACATAATGCATAGTGCATGAGAGAATCAACCAATTAAGTCTTCTTTTCTCTTAGATAGAAGGAAAGGAAGGATTCTGATTGGTTGATTTGCTTATGCAAAAGTCTGTGCTGCGGCTTTAAATTGTGTTCGAGCGGATTTTTTTATGTTTGATATGCTATGCTCGGTTAGAATAGTTTTTAGAAATATTACTCACCGTTTTTTTCTGGGTGGAAAACGAAAAGATATAATGGTTGCTTTAATGACGACAATTATGTCGACGATATTTAAAAGAAGACCCAGTGACAAAAAAATCACTTGCTATAGCGAAGTAGAATGGGGAATGCCATTGAGATTATAAATAGCGAAGATTACGGAGACGACGTTGCGCATACGTACGTGAACATATAATTATATCCTGAAAGTAACTAATCACTTGTTGTTTTCCGTATTGCAAAAGAGGATATGCCTCGTTGAGATCCATGCGGTGTTCCGGATGAGACCAACAAATTTCTCTACGATTCTAATTATCATTGCAACACCATATGACATAAGACATACCTGTAAATAATTTTTAACAAAGTTTCTACCATTCGAATGCAGCTAAATTAAATTTTTTTTTAATTTTAAAAATCAACGAAGCTTGCAAGAGCGATAAAATCTAAGTCAAAGTTATGGAGAGAAAGACCATGTCTCTATTGCTTTCGATATCTCACATTTCGAGCTTGTATGGATGCGAGCTCCATTTCGAACGGCTGCGGAATCGGGTAATTACGGTCTTTGACGTTATTGAGCCTCGCGCGATTAGAACCGATGTGCAGCAATGTCAGGATTATCTAATGAGGTGAGATTATCCTCATGGGAAGTCGCAATTAGCGGTTTAATTTGTCTCCGAATACAATCAAGCGCGATCAGATCTCATCTCTGCGAAGAGACGTGTGTTTCATTTGAGACATGTTTATTTTCGTGAAAAAAGATCGAAAAAATATTTCCGAGTTTTCCTTTAGGTTTTCTGCTCTGTCTATTTACGTTCGCAAATTTTATATCACATATTTACGCTAACAAATGTATAAAAAATTATTAGAGAAATAATCCCAATTTTTTATTTTGTTTTTTAATTAAAAGAATATTCATTTCATGCTGTAACGATGTGATATAAAATATGCATCTCCATGTGATGTCCAGTTGCACAAATATATTGTCAAGTAATAGTGGATTTAATGAAGCATATGTGTATATATATATATATATATATATATATATATATATATATATGTGTGTGTGTGTATATGTATT
>NW_012130079.1:2534863-2546202 GCF_000143395.1 Atta cephalotes | reverse complement strand
TATATATATATATATATATATATATATATATGTGTGTGTGTGTGTGTGTATATGTATTCTATATACACCTATATACATCTATATACATCTATACAGCATGTGATAAAATGGTAAATGATTTCCATTACACTCTCACACGATTCGAGAACCATAGAGAGCGGAATAAGGGGGGGAAGGGGAGGGAGAAGGGGAGGGGATGGCACCTCGCATATAGTAGTAATACGTTTGCAATCATCGGCTTGGTTTACTCATGGATGGATTCTAAAAGCTCTGTCACCCGACACTAGGGAAAGTCATTCGATGAACCATTGACGTCGGTCGGCGATGTAGGCTGCAGCACAATGGTTGTGTCTTCTCCCGACAGCACAGATTGTTGTTGTTGCCGTTTTCAGGTTCATGTGATACGTGTAATACACCCGCGTGGATGCAACGACGACGCAAATATTTTGCGCGAGACTAAACGTAAATATCGCGGCACGCGCGACGATATTTAATATCTCGGCTCTTTTCCATTATTTCCGTCTATATATTAAAATCCGGATGCGCATTTTCGAAATCGCAGGCGAAAACAGGGACGCGCCGGCGGCCGTATGTATTGTACGCGAGCCATTTTAATTTCATACCTGCACATTCAATATCATTTTAGCGCCGCGAGCCGCCAAACTGGAGCTAATAGGCGAAAAAATGTTTTTGTTGTCGACGCATTAATATGAGAGAGCGTAACGTTTTATCGGCGATATCAGTTTTAAACGTTATCACTCGAGAATATTTATCCTTTCGAATATTTTTACCTCGCATTCTCTTCAATGACGTGGGGCAAAGTGGGACAAAAAGGGGTCCATTATGCAATTTATGTCTTAAATTTGATTGTACGTATGGAATTTACAAAAATTTTTGTGAAAACAATGATTATATCAAACAGAATCTCGAATTAGACATTCGATATATAATTATATATAATTAAAGTTTTAATATTTAATTTGTTCCATTCTGTTATCTATCATTAAATTATTTGAGATATATACATATGAATGTATATATTATATATGTACTACGTGTGTGTGTGTGTGTGTGTGTGTGTGTGTGTGTGTGTGTGTGTGGATGTGTAAAAGATGCCGAGATTTATTTATTGGTGCTTGATGAGTATTTCGCAGGTTTTAATTTTCAACAAGCATAAGCAGGATCTTTTCATAAATGCGAATATTTATTTATTATTATACATTCATTTATTTTATATATGTGGCAAAAATTTACTCGATGATATTAAATCTTTTTCATTACCAACACTGCTTGTAAACAAATATTCTGTTATAAATTTTATTGAATAATTATATTATTTTCATAAAAGCATAATAAATATTTTTATATTAATAACAAATGTATGTGTTATAGAAAAAAAAATACTGACAGCTTTTAAACTGCAAATCGGAAACAGAACGAATTTATATTCATTAATTAATCGTCGTTGATACGCGCGTTATTTATCGATGTGCTATTTATGATCTCGTTATTTCTTACTCTGGTGGATGAATTAATATCGCATTCGCAGGTAATAAGCCGGCCGGCTCGCGTCGTAATTGGCAAAGCGTCGAATATCACAAATGATTTCAACCTGTTTAACCTGTCATACGCTGTCTTGTCTCGAATGTGTCTTTTGCCTCAGATCACATGCGTGACGCACGGCGATGATGACGACTACGAGGGCATTATATCTACCGCGAATTTACGTGATCGACGTATTGTAGGAAGGAAAAAAGAAGGTAGAAATCGACTCACAGTCAACTTGGATAACGTCAAGTCGCGGAGCCTAAATATCATAATTATCATAGTCCAAGAAAGGAATCCACCGTTCGTCGTCGCCGTTTCTCCACGCACGTTATCTGCGGTGGTGGAGGGAGAGCGAACGGGGCTTTAAACCGTTTCTACCGTGCAATTACAGTCCGCGCAATAGTCCGCCATTATCTAGAGACAAGTCTATCAATATTGCACGGCCGCGTCTGGATGAAAGGAAAAAAGTTTCCCGCGCCAGCACGTGCTTTCTTGCCTTGCATTTTGTCGTCTTCGGTGAACTGTGCTCCTGTTCGTAATACGAGTCTCAAAACCAGTCACTAAATTATGCGTAAGAATCTGCGATAGACAGAAAAAATTACGTACTCCCCCCCTCCCCCCCCTCTCTCTCTCTTCTTCTCTCCATATATATGTTCAAAGACTTACATCAAGGCTATGTGACTCAAGGTCGAGCTTCTTTTTTTTTTCGCGAATAGCATAATAGTATCGCATAGAGTACATTGCGATACGCAGAACAGAAATAATGGATTTCAAAATTAATGCCGATGATGCAGACCATTCAGTCATTGTCATTTATCTCGTCTCCAGAGCGAAACGTGACGTTCGACAAGATCTGTTTCAACACAGTGATTCATACGTGCAGTTACGTATCTTCGTCTTTGAAAGGCGTATCTGCAAATTAACTCGTTTATCAGCTGTTATCTATTCGTGTCAAAGGAACCTTCGAATGCATCGCGTATGGCACATACGCGCCGATAAGTTGCCGTACAAGGTGAACTGAAGTAAAGAATTAACGAATGCGAAATTAAATTTATGTAAAATATCCTGATGATCGAGTCAAAGGTAAGTTAAATATTAATTTTAGGATTATTAAATCAATCATAATTTTTATACAAGACAAGTGCATATCTTCGCTAACAATTTATCTATATCTATTTATCTTTCCGTTAAATAAAGTAGTGATGTTACGATTGTATTACATATTAATATCAAATTCACAATGACAGTCGCGAGAAGTAATTTTATATTTACTTTTATGCATCGCGGTAATAATTAGATGTATAATTATTTGCATTTTTTTTCTTTTTTTTTATCAGTGTGTTTTACATAAATAAGCGTTTAAAAGTTACAACATTGCGATATAACATCTACGCGATATAACATCTACGTTTAACATATTACATAAATTATATGTTCACGCAACTGAATTTATTGCGTTTCGCATCAAAGGACTCTAATGGAATTGATACTTTAATTATACAAGTTGACGTGTAATATAATTTCTGCGTGCAGCTTGCGATCAACGAGTAGACAAACGTGTCTTACAGCGACTGCGAAAGACAACTGCAATGTGACAGAAAAAAGTGAGTGACGGCGAAATAGTTACGTAAAATGTTGCAGCTCTGGGAGTCTTTACGATTCGATAAAACGACCGAAGCGGACTAAGTTAGATTTATTTCCTTCCGTGAGTTGTCAGAATCATTCGTTGCACTTCCATAACAAACATTTATCCGTTGACGGTCTCGTTAAAAAAGAAGAAAAGACAAAATAAAAAGAGGAACCTCTCTCTTACTTTATTTTTTCGCCATTCTGAGGACGAGTTTTTGATTTTTAAATTACACTCAATTATGTTGCTATATTTGTCACAATTGTCACTGAGAGAAGGAATCCTTCAACAACAACACACAAACCCTCTCACGCTACTTTTCAAACGAGACATATTGGAAACATAACATGAAATATAATTTGCAACCAATGTTATACATTATTTTTCAACATGATCTTTTTCATATCCGATAAAAGTTCTGAGTTTATTTCGATCGATATTACATTCGAGAGAGTCTTCACTACATTTTTCGCTTTATTTGTTTCTTTTAACCGTATCTGCGAGCACTTAAAAAACTGTAAACGCAATCATATCGTCATAAAAATTATTTTCTACGTGAAAGATGTAAGAAGAAATGCGATTTGTTGCAAATGTTATATCTCATCTAGTTGAATTAAATCCTAATTCACGTAAAAAATTTAATAACGTTGCACCGGATTAGAAACAAAAATTAATAAAAAAAAAGGATCAATGAAAGTCATTCTAATGATCGATTATTCTCCAAAAGGCTGAGTACATTTAATAACTTCCTTTGCAGCGGGGTTTATTTCCCTGAAATCTTCTATCGTATAAAAAATTACATTGTTAAAATGCACTGCTAATTCTCATAATTGTAGCACGCGCATTTCCGTCTATCTTACGAAAAAGTTGCGACTAGCTGAAAAAACCGAGAAAAAAGTTATATCCGCGAAAACGTTGCAAGGGCGTACCGAGTGTAAGTGCATAATTTTTATAAATGGTAGATTTTTGTGCTGTAAGCCGCTGAATGATTCATCTCGGGATACATTATTACTTAAGGAAACTTAGATTATTACATTTTCGTACCATCTCGTAATGCCATACTTCAACGCACTTAAATATAAATTGTTTATAAAAAAATGCAAGTTGTAATGAAACTGTTTACCGATATTGTTAGTTCGTTTATGATTTTTCATTTTATAAAATATTTGCGAATTATTACGCAGATAATTTTTTTTCCAATCACAATACTTAAAAAATTGATCGCGAAGATTTAAGTAGATAAAAGATTCTAAGGACATCGGAATTTTCTATACAACAATATTATTATTTTCTTTTATATAATAAAATTGCGATTTTATAATATACTATACAACAATTATTCATTTATATATAATTAAAATTATATGATGTAAAACATGATTATGTATATACGCGTACCAATCTGTCATTTATCAATTACTTATTAATTACTTAACTTTATTTCTCGATTGATTTTTTTATCACATATATTACGTTCGTTACAATAATATTCATCATTTATTAATTGTAAATTGTAACTATTGTATGTAAACTATTTCTTCCTACATATT
Source organism: Atta cephalotes (assembly GCF_000143395.1). NCBI lineage: Eukaryota > Metazoa > Arthropoda > Insecta > Hymenoptera > Formicidae > Atta > Atta cephalotes. The sequence goes on along the minus strand of NW_012130079.1, from coordinate 2,541,477 downwards.
TCACAAATTTAAATAGCTGAGTAATTCTAATTTGAAAGAATGAATTAATATTTATCTAAAGAACGATTGCTATTTTCGTTTCAATCAGAAATATATTTAAAAAATTCATGAAAAAATTCTTAAATTAATATTCAATTAAAGAACGAGGTTTCTATTTTCGTTTCAATCGGAAAAATATTTATATCCAGAATCTGATTTATTATTAATCCTTCTTATCCAATTTCTTACATTTCAAGAAGAGTCAAATCGTGCGAGTTTAATAAACTACGAGAACAAAATTAAATTGTCACATTATATGTATTATATAGATTTATCGATATCATACCTCTCGAAAACGAGTAATAATATAAACAAATAAAGTAATTTATAAATACTTTCTCAATGAAAGCGAAGATACATTTTATTTATCGGATAAACGTAGTTAGTTTACAAGATTGTACATCCATTTCACTTCGAAACGCGAGGAACAGAACGTTCGATTTACTTTTTAATGCGCCAAATATTTCGTCTGCGATAATACTCGGTGCTTCCACTCTCGCAACTTTAGCCAAGACTATTGCCGGAGCACAACGCGGCGCGGCGTTGTGTTTACGTCATTACCTTTGTGTCGTTGACGCGGCGTGGTTCAAGTGCGTAGGCGACGGAGGCGCGTGCCTCATTGCGTCGCGGTGTTATTATCTCTCGAAACGCGGTCGCGACAAGAGCTTCCGAATGCATTCTTGTCGCGCGCGAATAACCACTCGCTCGCTATCAATTTGGCACCCGCGACGTATTTTGCTACAATATCTTTCAACGCTGGCGGTAGACTGATTTTTGTATCGCTCTTTCGACTTGTTTTTCGTACAATCGCACGCTATATCACATACGCGTAGTAACATGTATGTACATGATAGATACACACACACACACACGCACATACATACATGTATACCTCGCTATTCTCGCATTCTCGCGACGAGAGACTCAAGCCGACAGGTAAAACGTGTGAGATTATTTCACAATTTCGAATGGTAACGACGCGATTGGTGAGTATATAAAGTGTTCGGGCGACCCAGGGTCGGTCGTTGTTTTTGTCTTGTTTACATTCGTATGGCGAGACTTGCTTCGGTCAGTCAATCTGCGCGGCATGTAACTCCATGTAATTCTCCTTCGACGCGCGATAACAAGTCGCGATTTATACAATATTGTATTAATAGATCTGTTTTCTTTAGATGAACTTCTTGCACAATCCGTATTTTCTCTTTTTCTCTCCAATGTGAAAAGAAATAAGGTCGATTTTTTGTTCCTGCACTAGAACTTTCTCTTTCTTGCTCTCACCAAATATCAAATATATATTTATTTCATTTTAAGTTGTATCACAAAAGTGTATGCTAGTTCAACCACAGAAACAGATCTAAAGAAACGTGCAAGAAATTGAGCTAAAAAGAATAGGCCTATTATTTATAATACGACATTTTGCAGATGTTCCAGAAAGTATATCTCGCGCGAGGTTTATTTGTTAGAGTAAGAAGCCTCGAAGCAATACAAGAGCTTCGGAAAAAAGTAACGGAAAGGCGAGATTTAACGACTTTATTGATACATTATTTATTAGTTATTTGTACGTGAATTTTGCGAGACTTCTCGTCTAAAATATGTTACGCGTATATGCCATTAAAATATTCATAGTCCGTTCTTATTTTAAAACTGTCTTAAGTAATGTCTTAAGATGCTAATATAGCCCTCTGATTAGCTCATAACATTTTAAGATTATACTTAAGACAGTCTCAAATATAAGAATCATTGGCCGATATTTACAATCCATTCTTATTTTAAGAGCGTTTTAAGTAATGTCTTAAGATGCTAATGCAACTCTCTGATTAGTTACATCTTAAGATTGTATAATTCGCGCAATTAATTGCGCCTTCCAATCCTATGACATCCGTCTATTGGTGAGTCATAGTGTTTATAGTCCTAGTCGACATAAAAACTTATACCCACCAATCACACTGCTAGAAAAGAAGAGAACTATTCCATGACTATTTTTCTTTCTTTCTATCAAGTTTTCAACTTCTCTCGTATGAATGCTCCAGCTGTACTATAAGTATATAGACGGACAGCCTATAGAGATTGGAGAAACTCGCATATTTCTGGCAATTTCGACTATGGCCATGAACGTAAAAATAATCAAGAAGATAACACGCAATGCTAAAACAGAATTGGAAGTTGGAAGGCACTAATTACGCAAACTGTATTTGAAACGATTTTATATCGATATAAGAATCGACGATGTAAATTATACATTTTCGTTAATTTAATTTACGCGATAGTACGGTACCTTTTCAAAATAGGTTGCTATTTCAACGGAACGTCGCATAGAACACATTGACTCCGAGTCGCGGCGTGATTTAGTCAGTAAATTCGGGCGCAAATTAATCTCATGTCGCGATATCTATCAATCAGGACGCGGAAATTCGACGTTGTTGGATATCAAGTTGATCGCGAACAGTTTCTGTTCGCGCGTACTTTCTTTGTGTCGCTCTTCCGTCGCGACGTAACAGGCATTTCGCACGATCTGCTTGTTCGAAACACAGTAGTAGAACAGCATCGAAACGTCGAGAGCGTCGGGAAAGCAACGGAAAGATCTACCGATTTATTTATCGTGTGTCCGTGTCTCAAAGTTCTCACGTCCGAAATGCATCTTCGGACATTGAGTCTCAATTGTACATTTCCGATACGTTTCGTCGGTGTCCGATACATTTGGACGCCGTTAACTTGACTCACGTTGTACCAAGTTGGCGAGACTGTTTAACGGACTGTTATCGTCACAGTGACGCCATAAAAGACATCAGTTACGAGTCATAGCGTGATTTAATTAATAAACTCGGTCATAAATTAACCTTATGTTGTATCCATCAATCGATTGGTATCGAATTTGACGTCAATCGTTCGTGTTATGCCTCCATTGTGAATATCACGGTACAAGGTAAAATAAGGAGTATCGTATACAAAATGCCACGTGCTCGTAATTAGTCGTACTTTCGTGAGTGATGTTGCGAGTGCGACGAGGAGAAAGCTTGAGAAGGAATTGAAGGAAAGCTTAGAGAAAGAAGAGATCTGAGAGAGAAAGGGAGATATCGGACGATGTTGAAACAACCGCAGGTGAATAATTTTTTTGTCATTTCAAGTATCACCGAAATCGATCGTTTATGAATTTGATTTCGCGCGCGTGATAATTGTCTTGCAGTTAGTGCCGATTGTTTTGTTTGTGTGCGCTGTAATTCGGTTACGTTTGCGTTTTACAGATGAATGTGGTTCAATGCCAGTCCAACTTCGACGCTGCGTGTCGGTCGGTGAGTGATGAAATATTGTTTATTTTATCTCGAGGTAATGATATATATAATATATCTGTGAAATCTAACAGATCTAAAATATCGTCTAACAAATCTATGAAAAAAAAAATGTGATAGACGTATTCGTCGTATTGAATCGAGAGAGTAAGAATATTAAAAGTAAATATTAAATTTTTCATAGATCCGTTATATCATGGATGGGTTAAGACGGATCAATATAAATATTTGAACATACCATGTTATTATTTATTTAAATGCCAGAATAAAATAATATTTCACTGGTAGAGTAAGTTTGGTGAAAAGTGATAGATAATGGAGTGATTGCCTGATAAAGATTTTATCATCCTTTTTCATTTTTTATTAAACTTCTAGATAAGTGAGATTTTCAAGTGACATATTTAAGAACATTATGAAGATATTAATTAGATAATGTTATCTTGGAATTTTTTAATATTAAGAATATTAATAAATAACAATTTTTTTTAAATATTTACTCGGATAATGAAAATGTAGGAAATACAGGAAAGAATAAAATTACAAATAAAATATTTTTTAGTAGCAAAGCTTTTATTTAAATTTCTTTACGATGTTTTTTTTTGAGAATTGCAACAAAAATGTGTGCAAAATAAATAAAATAAAAAAATATTTTACAGTTACATAACAATTAATCCATTTAATTGTAAACTTGTTAATAATTATTAACCTTAATTGGTATTCGCGAATCTAATGAAGAATTTCTTCAGCTACGTTGTGAAAAATTGTTTATATTAAATATTTTTGACAAACTTACATAATTTCTGAATTGCATAATTTTCATCTTCAAAAAACGTTCAATTATGTTAAGCAAAGATACATTAATTTAAAGTATACTGGATCCATGAATCAGTTAAGGAAATTTTAGACCAAATAGGATTAATTGTTTTTATTTATAATAATCTGATTTATATTATAGCCCATTCATATTTACTAATAATTTTTACTTACTTTATACCGTTTGAAACATAAAACAAGATCTATTAAAAAATTTGTTTGTATTAAAAAATTGAGATGTTCTCTGTATCTTTAAGAAATACATAAATATATATTTTCATATGTCAGTCAAATATATGAAATTTTATTATACGTAATTGTGTTTGGCGATAATTTAATCACAGTAAGCTTATAAGCGCATATGAGAAAAGAGCACTTTAAGAAAACGATTGAATATAGGTTACTATCTTCAATAATCAATATCTGATAATCAATAATAGATAACAGATCGGTACGCGTGTACGCGTAATTGCGTGAACACGCGAACTCTATGGGATATCGTTGGAACCGCTTTGATAGCTTGTAAACCGAAAATTATTGCCGTCCCGACATTTAGTACTTTTATCTCTATCATTAGGAATTTTAGCTTTAATATCCGGAATTCACTATTAAAAATCCGGTTGCAAGACACTCCGCGTCTATCAGAGTTTTTCAGTTACATAAAGTAGACTTGAATCCAGCAGGAATGCTTCTCGAATTTTTTTCACCTAGCTATTAGATACGAGAATATTTTCTACTCGTGATATTCACCGAATCTTGCGCGCATCCAGGATACTTTCGCGTCGTACGATTTCATCATGCCGCCTCATAGCAAGGGTTTCTCGAGCGTTCTACAGTAGAGCGACGGGGATGGTTAGGACGAAAGATTTCCGCGGAACTTCACGCAACTTATATCCCAGTGAGCATCATCACGGAGCGACGTACATACGCACGTCACTCAGAAATTCTGAGAGAAAGCAGCTTGTTCGAACATGTTTGAGAACATGGCTGTAACGCGAAAGAACGGTGCGCTCCATAAAGCAATTTTTTTTTTTACGACGTAATATATACGTATAAGATCTGTTTGTTTCCTGTAGCTAAATTAGTGTACGCTTTTGGAACTTAAAGTGAAATAGGTACATGTCCGATATTTGATGAAAGCGAGACAGAAAGTTATAGTGTGTAGTTTAATGCAGGAATGAAAAATGAACCCCTATAATAAAGGGAATAACAAATAGAAAGGGCAAATTGAAATTAGAAAATTGTACCTGAAGAAAACTTGGGAAAATTTAAAACGGACAATGACGTTCCGAAGGTGACGTTAATTTCGGTAATTGTAATTTGTCACGCTTGCTTCTCTGTTCTTGCAACTGACTATGGCGGTTCCTAAGGTCGCACAAGTTGAAGGAGGAGATAAAAGATACCGCCTCGACGTACAGTCGAGCCGGCAACTACCATGGCGTAGTCACAGAATTTTATGACTGCAGATCGGTCTACCAGGTCTACCTTATATAAAGTATAACATGTAATATACATAGCTGTATTGCAAGTCGTTATTTAAACAATATAAATTTGAATGAATATAAATTGACTGATAAAATGTTACTATATCGTTATTATTTTTATTGAATATTATTTTATATACTCTTTTTCAAGCTATTAAAGAGATTTATTTAGAGGTGTTTGATAAATCAAACTACAATATTAAATCCATCGAACGTCAGTGTCATTGGCATTATTCATTAGTCGATTACGATCGATAATCGGCGATTCAATTCGCGGTCAAATCGAATAACGCATCGACGCAGGAAATTGATGGCGGCGATGAATATCGAGATTAATGCAAAAGTCATTATAGACACTATATTCACGCGTTTATACTTACGATACGAATGTTAGCGAATCTTATGACTCGAATTTAATTAGAAAATCGAATCGCGGATTTCTTTAGATTCCCGACGTTAGTATAAGGAAAGAAAATCATTTTAATCGAGATGCAAATGGCAATCTTAATTTGTGTCGGCAAAATGCAAAATGCTATTCTGAATCGCACGTTTGGTGCCGCGACTCTCTTATTTTTCCGCGTAACAGAATCTGAAATGTGTGGACGGCGCGTTTTTGCAATTTAAAAATCGAGCCACCTTAGTTACTCGTTCGTTCGTGAACTCGCTCGAACACGCTTGCTGCGAATAATTCCGCCTCGCGGCCCACCTACTCTGGCAACAATGGCGACTCCGAAAATTCTCCGGAGCTGCTCGAAAACGTTATATATGTGTATGTGCGATACTGCGGGAGAGTGAGCGAGCGAGCGAGCGAGCGAACAAGAGAGAGAGAGAGAGAGAGAGAGAGAGAGAGAGAGAGAGAGAGAGAGAGAGAGAGAGACGACGACGACGACGACGACGTCGTCGTCGTACGTAGTAGTACGTGTCGTCGTAGAGTAGAGAGAGAGACGTACGGTCGGTACGGTACGGTACGGTAACGGTACGTACGTACGTA